>NC_047112.1:14457538-14685038 GCF_902500255.1 Thalassophryne amazonica
TAACTCAGACAGAACAATCGGAGAGAAAGAGTCTAACCAAATACCGGCATCACTGAAAGCAGCCAAAGATAACGATACGTCTTTGGGATGGTTATGAGTAATTTTTTCTCTAATAGTTAAAATTTTGTTAGCAAAGAAAGTCATGAAGTCATTACTAGTTAAAGTTAATGGAATACTCAGCTCAATAGAGCTCTGACTCTTTGTCAGCCTGGCTACAGTGCTGAAAAGAAACCTGGGGTTGTTCTTATTTTCTTCAATTAGTGATGAGTAGAAAGATGTCCTAGCTTTACGGAGGGCTTTTTTATAGAGCAACAGACTCTTTTTCCAGGCTAAGTGAAGATCTTCTAAATTAGTGAGACGCCATTTCCTCTCCAACTTACGGGTTATCTGCTTTAAGCTACGAGTTTGTGAGTTATACCACGGAGTCAGACACTTCTGATTTAAAGCTCTCTTTTTCAGAGGAGCTACAGCATCCAAAGTTGTCTTCAATGAGGATGTAAAACTATTGACGAGATACTCTATCTCCCTTACAGAGTTTAGGTAGCTACTCTGCACTGTGTTGTTATATGGCATTAGAGAACATAAAGAAGGAATCATATCCTTAAACCTAGTTACAGCGCTTTCTGAAAGACTTCTAGTGTAATGAAACTTATTCCCCACTGCTGGGTAGTCCATCAGAGTAAATGTAAATGTTATTAAGAAATGATCAGACAGAAGGGAGTTTTCAGGGAATACTGTTAAGTCTTCTATTTCCATACCATAAGTCAGAACAAGATCTAAGATATGATTAAAGTGGTGGGTGGACTCATTTACTTTTTGAGCAAAGCCAATAGAGTCTAATAATAGATTAAATGCAGTCATGATACAAGTAAATTCAATCATGCCTGCTCCTAATTTCCATAATTTGTGTGATGATATTATTCTGTACAACAAATCCCGATATGTGTATCAAGATAGGTATATGGCACATTACATCAGTAAAACAAGAATTAAAACAAATAGTAAGTCCCTTTGGCTGCTCCCTTGTTTGCACTCGGGGTCACCACAGCAAATCCAAGGAGGATCTTCATGTTGAATTGGCACAGGTTTCACACCGGATGTCTTTCCTGACGCAACTCCACATTACATGGAGAAATGTGGCGGGGGTGGGATTTGAACCTGGAGCCTTCAGAACTGAAACCAAGTGCATTAACCACTTGACCACCACCCCTGCCTCAAAAATTAAAACAAATAAAAAAGTTATTTAAGTGCTTGAAATGTAGAATAGTGTAGAATATATACATATATACATTTTTTTTCTGAAATAACTGACAAAAATTCTGAACCTTTCATAATATTCTAATTTTTGGACATGCACATTTATACTGTTCTGCTGAATCAAAGTGACCAAACTTTAACCAATTCATCCTCATTATTTGCCCTTTTAATGTGGAGAATTTCAAGTTGATAGCATATATTGTTTTTGAATTATGTTAACACAAGTGGAGATGACTTATCTGTGGTCTATCATTCACTGCGCTTTTACAGGGTCCATGCTTAGGCTTAAAGCCTCGGTCTGCAAAAACCTGATGGATTTTAGACCCCTGAATCCGTATCACAGCAAATTTAAGGTTTTATTTGTTCGAAGCAAAAATGACGACAGAGACGGACTAAACTGCAAATATCTTTGACGGTAACATCAGTTTCGGATGGCGTAGTGCGGAATCCAGCATGCCGTGATCGTATAATGGTCAGTACTCTGCGTTGTGACCGCAGCAACCCCGGTTCGAATCCGGGTCACGGCAGAATTTTGATAGGCTTCTTAACATCAAAAAAATGTTTGAGTTTAGCGACTGGAAATTTACAAAATAACTACGACTCACCAGAAATTAAACACAAAATGATATTTAAATCTAGGGGTTTTATTTATTTATTTACAGAATTGAGTCCTGTTGACCAGCAGGGGGCACTCTTAACCAATGATATGAATATGATTGTATTTATTTTGTTGTGTTATGTCTGAATCTTTGGTACCTTGTTGTTTGTTTGTATTTTCTGAACATAGGTTGTCTTATTGCAAATTATTTCAACTGCGTAACGGAAGAGCAGCAGTAAAGGTTTTCATTTCTGTTCCTGTCATGCAAAGAAGTAGAGCTAACTCAAAATGAATAAAAGTTCATTTTAAGGATAACAAAACAAGTGAACAGTCTAATAATAATAATAATAATAATAATAATAATAATTATTATTATTATTATTATTATTATTATTATTATTATTTATGTATTTATTTATTTATGTATTTATTTTGAATAGTCCAGTTATGTATATCAAATGGTCACCATGAGCATCTTTCTTCACATTAATATACAGTCATGCCACATTAAAATTAACTTACACAATTTTCATGGTTCTTAACCTCAGATGTGTGCTTTTATGTACTATTTATACAAATTAATATTTAATTTTTTTTTTAATATTATTGTGGGTTAACCTTGGAGTTTTTATTTATTATTATTTCTATGATTTATAACTTTTGATGTGTGCTTTTATGTGCTATTTGTACAAATTAATATTTTATGTTTTTTATATTATTGTGGGTTAACCTTGGAGTTTTTATTTATTATTTCTATGATTTGTATTTATTATTTCTATGATTTATAACTTTTGAGTAAATGTGCTATTTGTACAAACTTTTTAGTCACACAATAAATGTTATGTTATGTTTCAATGAGAAGCAAAAATAAAAATGTAATAAAATAAAAGACAGGATTAAATCTTCCTATATGATTTTTTTTTCCTCTGTTGTTTACGAAATGAAAATCATACTGTTAAACAGACCAACACTGTCGGATCGTTTTGATCTTTAGGCGGTCACGTGATCGGCGAACTCTCCAATCGCGTGCCAGGAAATGCGGCTCGTAATTTTGAACAGACTGAGAGCAGCAGCGGCAGCCAGAGTCCGAAGTCGGAGATTGTTTTCTTCGGTTGTAATGGCTTTATTTATTTGTAGTTTGGTTTGGTAACTTAATGATAGCAGCGGTTAATGTTTTAAGCAAGTATGAGTTCCCACGTTATCACTCCGGGACCGTACCGAGCGACGAAACTGGTAAGTAAATTCGGCTTAGCCGATAGGTTTACTAACGAAATCAAGCTAGTAGCTAAACAACACGCTGATTTTCTTTCTAACGTTGATGAATATCTTTATATTAATTGTGCTGCAGGGATTTTTTGATAATCGTC
Source organism: Thalassophryne amazonica (assembly GCF_902500255.1). Classification (NCBI taxonomy): domain Eukaryota; kingdom Metazoa; phylum Chordata; class Actinopteri; order Batrachoidiformes; family Batrachoididae; genus Thalassophryne; species Thalassophryne amazonica. The sequence continues at coordinate 14,460,761 of NC_047112.1, forward strand.
AAATCTGTTTCCAGGATGTGAAATCAACCGCAGTAAAAGGTTTTTGGCAAATTGCACGTTTTCACTGGTTACCTCTTATTTAGCGTAAAAAAATTCCAAGTTTAAATACAGAAACATAGATGCAGTTGTAAAGTAATATTAAAACAACCGCAATCGTGCTTTTAGCAGGAGGTGGTAATGGTAGAAAATATATATTTTTTTCAAATATGCTTACATCCACTTCAGAGATTGTGCATTGTGTTATTTGGGAGATATTTCATATAGGAAGTGGGTGTCTACCATGACAAAAAACCCCACCCCATGCAGAAAACAAAACTGCAATATATACTGTAATTTTAACATCTTTTGAAATATTAGAATGTAATTGTTTTGACTTCATGATTAGTTTTGATGAACCCTGCATTGAACACAACATTCAAGTTTATGATATATAATGCTCCTGACTTGGTAGTACTTGTTTTAGAGAAGTCACCAAAGCTACATAAGTACTGATATTATTACAGTGATCATGCAATTACACATGTAATTTCAAGTCACAGCATGGCAAGTTGTAGTAAATCAAGTGTAATGGCCAAGCCAAAAACAAAATCTCAGGCTGAAGAATTTGATAAACTTTGACAATGGTTTATGTTTTTAAAGTTTTTGAAGAGCATGGCCTCTTCCTAAGTTCTGTTAGTCACACACATAAAACCTTTGACAATGGTTTATGTTTTTAAAGTTTTTGAAGTGCATGGTCTCCTCCTAAATTCCGTTATTCACACAGTGTTAGTGAAATAAAACCTTTGTGAAAGAATTGTGTTTATAAAGATTTGAAGAGCATAGACAAACTTTACACATAGCGGAATAGCCAGATAATTGAAAATAGACCGTACTTTATTACATTCAAGAGGTGGGGGGTTATTTTCAAGATATAGGATTAATTTTGATGCCAAAAATGCTGGTATTAATATTGTGAATCATTTCCCAAGTGGGTGTATTGAAATTCTGACTTGTGATTTTACCACCTCCTGCTACTTAGAAACGTACTTGGATTCAACATGCAACACAGTAACTTAATAACTTTCAGGGTAATACATTTTAATGTGTTTCCTACAGTGAATTATACATGAAAATGTGACATTAAAAGAGTATGTTAAAAATCGGTAGCATTAAAAACAGGCAAGCAAACAAAGGCTATATATATATATATGATATATACACACACACACACGGTGTGAAGTATAAATGTTATAAGTAAATTCCTTCAGTTTCTCCCTTTTTTACTCAGGATCGATCACCACAGCAAATGAACGATGGATCTGCTGCTTATTGATTTGGAGCAAGTTTTACAACGGATGCCCTTCCTGACGCAACTCCATGTTACATGGAGCATTGTCATGTGTGACCTTGAGTCAGGAACCTTCTGCTCTGAAAACAAGTGCACTAACAGCTTGGCAAACAAACCCATGTAAAAATATGCATTTACACAGAAAAGATGTATGTTTTAAAATCAGATCTGACAAAAGTTGACAGATTATTCCATAATATTGGAGCACAGTAAGAACCCTGATAACTTCTTTTTAACCCTGAAACAGTAAAATTGCATCCTGAGACTGCAGGGTTTCAGAACGATGGCGATCAATAATTAGACACTGATAATGTGTAAATGTTTTTAATCACTATATACAGAATGTCTTCTGTGTTTTATGCAGACTGAGAGCATAAAAACTTAAGACAAGGTTATTAAGGTCCAAATTCAGGCATGTCATAGGCCAGCTATTGTTTTGTCACTTCCTGTTGCACAAATGGGGTCAAATAGGGGGTCTGCTAACCTAACCATGACCATGGCCCACGTTTGTAGTTACATTAATGGAGTTTGTAAATGCTTATATACAAAGCAGTTTGCTTGTTAGGATATCATAGATCAACTTAAGTTTCATGTCAACATAAAAGATGATGGCTTTGATTCCCTGATGTTTGGACCAGATTGTGAGCTGACTTTATTGTTTTCATCATGTCTACATTATTGGTTTTGCTGCCTTGGATTGTAAAGATATGTGCCTGTGCCATTAATTCTGGCATTTGATTGGCAAAATAACTTTATAGAATAGGTTGGTGAATAAAGGTGAACTATTGCTGATGCTGTCAAATACATTATTACTTCAGCTCGAGAGTGCAAACACAATTTTGTCGCAAGGCAGCAGGATGCAACTTGACAACAATTTTATTTTCTCACTTTGATAAATACCTTAAACATTAATGAAAGCAAATGGGTAACATTTCTTTTCTTTTTTTTCAGTTTTGATAACTCCAAATCTGCACCATTTATCCTTTATCCACAGTTTGAACCTTCATTTTTGCCAGTAAATTGAAACTGAATATCCAGTTTAACTGGACAGTAATTATTTTGTGCTCGCTCTTTGCCCTCCTCAAGTGGAATGAGGTGACTCAGCTTTTTCGAGCTGGCATGCCCCTCAAGAAACACCGCCACAACTTCCGGCATCACGCCTCTTGTTTCACTGCCAGCGCTGCCGTGGATTGGCTGCATCAGCTGCTTCTGAGCAACAGCAACTTTGGCCCTGATGTCAGCAGGCAGCAAACGGTGCAACTTCTGAAGAAGTTTCTGAAGAATCATGTGATTGAAGATGTGAAGGGTCGCTGGGGGACGGAGGATCTGGAGGACAATAATGTGCTGTACAGGTAGGGTGCAGAAATCCTTTTATATAGAGTTTTGCACAACTGTATGGTTTCCAGAAAGCTCGTTGGCCTATAAAAGTTAAATTCTAGTGAAGTGTTGACACTCCTGGCATACAAGATTTCAGCACAGTGTGGTTTACTTCCATTTACACGAGTCAGCATTTGCAGTTTGTAACACCTTTCAAACACTGCACTGTAAAAACTCTGATCCGCCATTAATCATCTATATGTTAAAAGCCAAGTGGCCTCCGTGTACGTGTATGCTTGTGTGCCTGTGTATGGCTTTGATCATGTAGAAACTGGGAAGAGCTGACATTTGCCATCTGGTATGCCTGGGTCAGTCTAGAGCCTGTGCATCTCCACAGACAATGTGTTAGTACATTAATAATTTCCAGCTTTGGGTTACTGAAATTACTTTATTTATCATCACATACATGACAGAAATTGGTTTCAGAGAAAACAAAAGTAATGCAGAGGTTCAGTGATGTCTGCAAACCTGGCATTATTGAATGTTTACATGTGATTACTGCACTAGAAGCCACCAATCACCCATGATGTTGAAAATTTCATCACACCGCTTTAAATGTTATCTTAATGTCGTTATGGCTTACTGATGTGTGTACTTAAGATAGATTATTTCATGTACAATAAACCAGGTCCTGTAGGGTTTTTTGTTGTTGTTGTTGTAATTGTTATGCCCCCCCCCCCCATTTTGACTCTCACTCAAAATGAGGATGTCCATGTTTGTCTGTGTTCCTAAGGTTTCCTTCCACATCTCCTCTGAAGGCTATTCCCTGTCCTGCTTCACCTTCCCTTAAGAAAACCTTTTCACTCAGAGACAAGGAAGGATTTTTCAGGTTTAGAACGATTAAGAAGCATGAAAAGGAGCCGCAGGTGAGCTAACCTGGATACGGTTTATCAACTAATTGTTGTCTTTGCGTTACTGAAGCAAGAAAATCAGATGTATCTTAATATCACTTAATTACCAACAACCAAAGAAGATTAAAAAAGTGAAAGTTTGCGGTGCCAGTTTTAATATTAAAATATGGTATGGTGATATTGATTTTGGATATTTTTGAACCTTACAGGAAAATGATGATCCCGCCCTTCAAGCTCAAAATAAAGATCAGCCAATTGGAGAGCAGCAGACACAGAAACGACAGTTGAGAGTGGAGGATGAACAGGAAGTCTGGAAAGACATTACTCTGACCCAGTATAAACATACACTAAGCTGACATTCCTTTTTATTATTTATTGATTTACATTTTAATGATTTCATAATATTTCTGCTTTGTTGGATTTGCAGACTTGTCACAAAAGCAGTTGCCATATTTTCTGGAGTATAAATTGCACCTGCTTAAAACAAATGCCTTTTGAAGAGGAAAACTCATACATAAGTCACACCTTGTTTCTGTATTATCAACTCATTCGTTTGGGATTATGGTGCAATGTTGTAGTGTAATTTTTTATTACTGGCATTTATTATTGGAGTGTATTTTGTTTAGTCCATGTGATTCCTGTGAAAGTCTTACAGTTGGGAAAATAAGTATTTGAACACCCTGCGGTTTTGCAAGTTCTCCCACTTACAAATTATGGAGGGGTCTGAAATTTTCATCTTAGGTGCATGGTCACTGTGAGAGACATAATCTAAAAAAAAAAATCCGGAAATCACAATGTATGATTTTTTTTTTTTTTTTTTTTTATTTGTTTGTATGTTACTGCTGCAAATAAGTATTTGAACACCTGTGAAATCAATGTTAATATTTGGTACAGTAGTCTTTGTTTGCAATTACAGAGGTCAAACGTTTCCTGTAGTTTTTCATCAGGTTTACGCACACTGCAACAGGGATTTTGGTCCACTCCTCCATACAGATCTTCTCCAAATCTTTCAGGTTTCAGCTCCCTCCAAAGATTTTCTATTGAGTTCAGGTCTGGAGACTGGCCAGGCCACTCCAGGACCTTGAAATGCTTCTTACGGAGCCCCTCCTTAGTTGTCCTGGCTGTGTGTTTGAGGACATTGTCATGCTGGAAGACCCAGCCATGACCCATCTTCAATGCTCTTATTGAGGGAAGGAGGTTGTTTGCCAAAATCTCGCAATACGTGACCCCATCCATCCTCCCTTCAATACGGTGCAGTCGTCCTGTCCCCTTTGCAGAAGAGCACCCCCAGAGTATGATGTTTCCACCCCCATGCTTCATGGTTGGGATGGTTTTCTTGGGGTTGTTCTTATCCTCTAAACATGGTAAGTGGGTTGATTCCACTCTGGGAGGGAGATTGATAGTCATCTTGTTTCTTCCACTTTCCGGAGTATGGTATAATAACAGTTGTTGTCTTCTACCAAGCTGCTTGCCTGTTGTCCTGTAGTCCATCCCAGCCTTGTGCAGGTCTACAGTTTTGTCTTTGGTGTCCTTAGTCAGCTTTTTGGTCTTGGCTATGGTGGACAGGTTGGAGTGTGATTGATTGAGTGTGTGAACAGGTGTCTTTTATACAGGTAACAAGTTCAAACAGGTGCAATTAATACAGGTAAAGAGTGCAGAATAAGAGGGCTTCTAAAAGAAAAATTAACAGGTCTGTGAGAGCCAGAATTCTTGCTGGTTGGTAGGGGATCAAATACTTATTTGCAGCAGTAACATACAAATAAATTATTAAAAAAATCATACATTTTTTTTTTTTTAAGGTTATGTCTCACAGTGGACAAGCACCTAAGATGAAAATTTCAGACCCCTCCATGATTTCTAAGTGGGAGAACTTGCAAAACCGCCGTATTTTCCTCACTGTATATGAACAGTTACTACAATAATAATTATTATTAGTCTGTGGGGACCTCCAAAACTAGTCAAAAAACCGGCACCTTGTACTCCGGAAAATACGGTACATTACATTTCTTGAAAGCAGGAAAATTAGGACCCACCCACCCCCTTCTCAATTCATCCTTCTTTGTTGTCTTTCAGCCTACAGAAGATTCTGGGTCTTGCATCTCTCGATGAGGTTTTAGACCCGCATTACGTTAACCCCCAGAACATCATCCACAATATGACCAGAGTCAATAAGCATGGAGTGGTCACGCTGGATGACAAAACCAGTAGGTTTGCTGGACATGGTGACTGACAGGATGATGCCTGTGTCAGCTGAAGTGTTGCACCATGCAAAATATAAACTGAGCATGTTTCATCAGCTGGTTTGAAGATGATAAATGGACTCTTGCAGTGTCGGAATTGGCAAATGCTGTTGTTTACATAATAGGTGAAAGTGGGGAATATTTGCTGTATACCAATAGTCGCACAGCTGTGATGGGATTCTGGTACACTTTTTGTCTTTTTTTTTTTTTTAAAGAGGATAGCAAAGCACAGTTTTGACTTTGATCACATTGCATTATACACATTTATATCTCTGTCACCAAATAGGTGTGTGGACTCAAACATTTTGGTTTTATATGTAACGCAAATATACTGTTTCAAATCCAATATAACTAGCTACCTTACTAACCTGTTAATCATTTCTCCAGATGATCTTCCTCACTGGGTTTTGTCTGCCATGAAAAGTTTGGCCAACTGTGAGTAACAGCAGACTACATGTACATTTCTGTCCTGTGTAAACATTGACACATTTTTTGGAAATTATTGAAAATGTCATGTTCCTAGTAAAAGCGCCGCCGCGGCCACCACCAAATATGCTTGGTTATTGGAGAACTGCTCTTACCCCACCCCCCACAGCATTTGAATTTTAGTTTGCACAACTTGACATTGTCTATATAAATAAAGCAAAACGTCAAATACATGGCCACAGTTTGTGCTGCAGAGAAGCAATGAAATGCCTTATAACTCTATAAACATAACAAATACACTGCTTAAAAACACTTAAATTTTGAAAATTTACCAAAACATGAGGTCAAATATTTATGATGATCAGCTGATTCAGAGGCTGTGGCGGCTGTGCTTGCTTGATGGCTGCGTGGAGGCACCGGAATATAAGTTGCACCATTTTTTTTCCTGTATTATCAGTTCTTTAATTTGTGATTTATTTTTTTTATTTTTTTTTTATTTTTTTATTTTTTTGTGCATTGTTGAAATGCACTTGTCATTACTAGCATTTATTATTTTATTATTGGAGGTTACTTTGTTTATTGGTTTGATTCTTGTGAAAGGTCTATATAAATAGTACAATTTTTATTATTAATAAGAAATACATGATTTTTCAGCATATAAGTTGCATGACCTCCCAAACTAGCAAAAAAACAAAATATTACTTAACTCTGGAAAATATGGTAATGGCACACACAAGTTGTGTGCCTTGCAGCTTTGGCATGTCTTTGGATTTCAACTGACCAAACTATACCCCAGGGTAAAATTCACCCAGATTGGTTTATAAATATTTTAATTTGAGTATATTTTCTGTCTCAGGTATTTGTTATTCATTCATTCAGTCTTGAGATGGCAGCACTAATTTGCTGTTTGTTTCAAGGGCCAAAGTATGACGCTGCGCAACAGTCGTATCCTGGCTTTGAGAGGGACGTCTTCAAAACAGTGTCTGATTACTTCTACAGCCTCCCACAGCCATTACTCACATACAAATTGTACGAACTGTTCATCAACGTCCTTGGTAGGTATTGTGGACTGTGCTGTTTTTGTGTTGAGTTGTTGGTTGTGTGTGTAATGATGCCAAAAAAGAGAAGAATTTCTGGCAGCAGTGACATGATGTTTTTGATATCTAACTGTGCCTGATATTTCTCATTTTGTTCCTAACATTTAAACAGTGGTATGAGTTGTGTTCTCTTGGTCTTTGTGTGTTGTCTTTGTTACTGTACTTGTGTTGAGTTATACTAACTATAAACCCTCTCCCTCCACTGCCTGTCTGCTTGCACTGACCCTCTGCTTGCAACACTTTGCTTTCTCTCTCTTTGTCTCTGTCTGTCTCTCTGCATCTTCCACCAGTGCTGTGTGGGTACGTTGCAGCGCCCACTATGCACCAAAGTGTGAAGCGCAAGAAGCCAGACATTCCCTCAGTCCTGCCTCCAGCCAAAGCATCGTTCCATTCCACAGAGTGTCTCCTGCTGTCGCTGCTCAGGCAGGGGTCGTGTGATGAGACTGAATCGCCAATGACAAAGGTTATTGGAGGCGAGCTCAAAGGAGGTCCGGCTGGTGCAGGTGTGGTAGAACCCAAAAGGCCCAGAGTCAGGAGTTGTTCATTGGAAACCATCCTGGGTGACCCTGAGCCTTTGGCCCATCAACAGCTTTTCCTTTCCACTGACAGCCTGGCATCCTATGTCTGTAGCAGAAGTTGCCAGGACAGTTTTGCGCCAAAAGACATAAATAGTGGGGACAACAGTCCTGTTGATGCACCATCTTTTCCAAAAGCACCTGACCTTCCTGTTAATAGTGCACCAGAGGGTCTCAGGAAAAATAGACAGTCTGTAGTTTCTATGACAACACAGCAGCCGCATGCCCTGCGGCCACGGAGTATAGGGAGTTGCTTGGACATTGTGATGGAGAACTGTGGGGAAGACGTCAACGATGCTCAGTGGCAGAGTCAAGCAACCAGTTGCCTTAATGTGAACTCTGATGCAGATCAGTTCCACTCCTCTTCATGTTCACGTCCTCGTTTTTCTTCCACCCCTCTTTCAAATCCAACCAAAATGCCAAATTTTAATGCTGCTGCAGGACAGTTTGGCCCGAGATCTGCCTCCAGCACTTCTAGTCTTTGGACTGTCCCTGCACCTGCTTTTGCCCACCGCTGCCTCAGCTCTCTCGACGTGTCCAAGCTGATTCAGCCTGCTTCAGTGTTGAAACCAGCTGTCTGTGCATCCACCGGCAACTTCCGGCTCCCCCCACCCATACCTCAGAACAGTAAGACCTCACTGCGGCCTGTCTGTCTGCTCGCCTGTTGTCTAATCAAACTAACTCCATCTAACATCTAACTGCTTCCTGTCTGAAGGTTATTAGACTGGTGCTTCCCAACAAGGAGTGCGACTACCCCTGGGGGTACATGTGGGAAGTTTTTTTAAAATAAGTATTCAAATATTTTGAAGCAATTTAACAAAAATGGACTTTCTTGCGACTAAAAACTTGCAAATATACATAAAATTCTATATTAACAAATGAAAGGAAATGGTATTTTAGTATTGTGAAATGGATTTGGAGCATGAAAGCAGTGATTTTAAAGCAACAAAACACTGAATTTATTTCTTGAGGCATATGGATTAAATGGGTTTCAAATGTATTTCTGGATAGTTTGAATGTGAAACATTTAAATTTGACCCAAACTTTAAAAAAGATTAAAAGATTTAATCTACTCATAAAGGACACAAATCTATCATCAGCGCACTCCATAATGCCGGTAAAAGTTGCTAGTGATTGCGACAGTTGAAGTTCATAAAAAATGTAAGAATTCAGGTGACTGATGAGTCTGAAAGTTTTTTTTTTTGTTTTTGTTTTTTTGCTTGTATTGTCTTTGAAAATGACTCATCCTGCCTGATTTTTACTTGTCTTTCACCGTAGCTGTAAACCTGTCATCATTCACCAGTCCGGTCATTCCTCTGCCGTAGTGGATGGATGCAGCTTGAAAGCGTGAATCAGTGCTAATCTGTGATTAATGCTCATGTTGTTTGTGTTGTAATCGTGCTGATGATGCATTTGTGGCTGTAGGCCTTCTCCAGCCTCGCTGTGAGCGCGTTGCTATCGAGGCCCTGCAGCTCTGCACGCTCCTCCTCCCCCCTGCCTCCCGCAGGAAGTTGCAGCTTCTGATGAGGATGATGTCACGCATCAGCCAGAATGTGGACATGCCTCGCCTTCACCCAGCTGTTGGCACCCGAACGATGGTGAGGAACTTCAGGGTTCAGCATGAGATGGTCTTAATGAGAACTGAAGGACAACATGTCTCTTGGGACTCAAATGTTCTTGTTTCCCAAACTATGCACTGACATGTACACAAGGGTTTTTATTTTAGTAGTTGACTCCATTTACACCCCTAACACCTGTTTCTGTTGGTTCCTGTTCCAGATGGTTCATACGTTTTCAGGTTGTGTTCTGGCCAGCGCTGAGGAGGGGGATTTGGACGAGCTGTTAGCTACCAGACTAGTCTCATTTCTGATGGACCATCAACACATCATCTTGTCGGTTCCAGAGTACCTGCTCAGTGCAGTCTGTGATCACCTACATTACCTCCGTACAGTACAGGTACGCTCCACTATGACAGCATATGGTGAATGAAACAGTCTTGGGTCCTGGATGGCAACCACCCAGGCAAACAAACAGTCTGGCCCCACCTCTCAAATTAGCCATCTGTCTGCTGCAACCAGGTGAAGTGTGGCCATCTCCTTGGCCTTCTCCAGACTCTGGGGCCCTCAACAGTGAGGTGTATATGTGCTGGATCAGAGAAAAGCACCACACGACCAAAATGTTTAAGTTGATTTTCCTTCATCTTGCAAGTGACACTCCTCATCCGAGTCAAACTGTTTGTGTGACGCAAAGTTATTCCAGTACAACCCCTGGCAAAAATTGTGGAATCACCGGCCTCGGAGGATGTTCATTCAGTTGTTTAATTTTGTAGAAAAAAAGCAGATCACAGACATGACACAAAACTAAAGTCATTTCAAATGGCAACTTTCTGGCTTTAAGAAACACTATAAGAAATCAAGAAAAAAAGATTGTGGCAGTCAGTAACGGTTACTTTTTTAGATCAAGCAGAGGAAAAAAATATGGAATCACCCTGTAAATTTTCATCCCCAAAACTAACACCTGCATCATATCAGATCTGCTCATTAGTCTGCATCTAAAAAGGAGTGAACACACCTTGGAGAGCTGTTGCACCAAGTGGACTGACATGAATCATGGCTCCAACACGAGAGATGTCAATTGAAACAAAGGAGAGGATTATCAAACTCTTAAGAGAGTAAATCATCACGCAATGTTGCAAAAGATGTTGGTTGTTCACAGTCAGCTGTGTCTAAACTCTAGACCAAATACAAACAACATGGGAAGGTTGTTAAAGGCAAACATACTGGTAGACCAAGGAAGACAAAGCGTCAAGACAGAAAACTTAAAGCAATATGTCTCAAAAATCGAAAAATGTACAACAAAACAAATGAGGAACGAATGGGAGGAAACTGGAGTCAACGTCTGTGACCGAACTGTAAGAAACTGCCTAAAGGAAATGGGATTTACATACAGAAAAGCTAAACGAAAGGCATCATTAACACCTAAACAGAAAAAAACAAGGTTACAATGGGCTAAGGAAAAGCAATTGTGGACTGTGGATGACTGGATGAAAGTCATATTCAGTGATGAATCTCAAATCTGCATTGGGCAAGGTGATGATGCTGGAACTTTTGTTTGGTGCCTTTCCAATGAGATTTATAAAGATGACTGCCTGAAGAGACCATGTAAATTTCCACAGTCATTGATGATATGGGGCTGCATGTCAGGTAAAGGCACTGGGGAGATGGCTGTCATTACATCATCAATAGATGCACAAGTTTATGTTGATATTTTGGACAATTGAAAGGATGTTTGGGGATGATGAAATCATTTTTCAAGATGATAATGCATCTTGCCATAGAGCAAAAACTGCAAAAACATTCCTTGCAAAAAGACACATAGGGTCAATGTCATGGCATAGGGTCAATGTCAATGAGCAGATCTGATTTGATGCAGGTGTTAATTTGGGGGATGAAAATTTACAGGGTGATTCCATAATTTTTTCCTCAGAATTGAGTGATTCCATATTTTTTTCCTCTGCTTGGTCTAAAAAAGTAACCGTTACTGACTGCCACAATCTTTTTTTCTTGATTTCTTATAGTGTTTCTTAAAGCCAGAAAGTTGCCATTTGAAATGACTTTAGTTTTGTGTCATGTCTGTGATCTGCTTTTTTTTTCTACAAAATTAAACAACTGAATGAACATCCTCTGAGGCCGGTGATTCCATAATTTTTGCCAGGGGTTGTAGTAAGCACACATCCTCCAAAGAGACCTAGTACCTGAAACACTCAGCAGTCACCTTATAGGTCTCTGAATAGTGCCAAAGTCTCACAACCATACAGTGACAAGAAGCACTAAGCACCAATAAGACTTGGACCTTTGGCAGTACTGATACCTTTGCAGCAGAGCAAAGTCCTTTGTCTGTTAACTCTTCCCAGCTGTCTCTATCTCAAAGGTTGAGGACCACATGACATGAAAAGACCTGAGAAAAGTGAATCTTTCTTTGATTTTTCACCACATGCAAGTGCACTTCTAATGGCCAAGTCCAGAAAGCTACTGAAGGGTTGGATCCAGGACAGTTGCAAACCCAGACACTTGTCCAACATACTCAAGTGATGTAGTCAAGGTATCTATTGATTCCATAAACATCACAGCATCACATGAAGTCAGTGTCTGTAAATCTTTCCTCACCAGCAAAACCACCAAAGCCACTGGTTTTCACTACCCGACCCAACACCCAGTCCATACAAACACGGAACGAAGGAGCCAGAAGAGATCCCTGAGGAATGCCAGTATTTACTTTGAGAAAATTCAAAGGTTCGGTCCAACTGTGCAGAGCACTCACATTGTGTACCTGTGGAAAGGTTGGCTATGACGGACAACAGCATGTTGGGGATCCAGAAATTTGTTTTAAGATATCCCAGACACCAGCCTCCTTAACCCAGCCAGACTCTGTAGGCTGCTGATAGTCACACATACACTAAGAGAATGGAAGAAATTGTTCAGAGATTGTACAACAGAAGTTAAAATATGGAAACAACCCTTAGCTGAAGTTTTAAAAGTCTGTTCCTCTTTCCACCTCAGATTCCCATCACAGCTGATTCTGGAATCAAGGATGGTGAGCCGGTTTGCGATCCTGTACCACTGCATATGTTCTGCCATCAGATTAGCAGTGCCGAGTTTGAACAGCAGAAGTTGGCCTCTTCCCAGAAGGCCATGGAGGAATTACTGGAGCTCCTGCTGGCAGACCAGAACATGACTGAGAAGGACAAACGCAAAAAACTCAAGCAGGTAAAAGCAGCTGCTCCTCCTTTACAAAAACAAAGCAGAACATTTACATGACGAACGAATGCCCAAACGTATAGACTTTGACAAGATTAATTTACGGAGAGTTAAAGGGACAAAAATGGCCATTTTGGGTATTTGAGCCTAATTCATAGATTTAGCATGTTTTTCAAATATCAGCTTTTTGTTGCTTAATTGGGCAATCGCTGATTAGATCTTCTCTGCCTGCAGAAGCTGCTTAGATAAACATTGGTTAATTTGTACGTTCACCATTCGTATATGCAGGAATTAAATTTCTCCTTCGCTATGACAGATTTCCATCAATTGGGCTGCCAAAAGGCAGGGTTCACGCTGATGGTGTCCTAACGCATTTACCACATCCCTGGGACAAAACATTCAAAAATAGATTTTTAAAATATCAGCAGGTTTGTTTTTTTTTGTTTTTTTTTTTCTGCTCACGGTGAGTCCCCACCTCTGTTCCTTTGTGTCCTGTGTGCACTCCAGCAGAGGGGGTGGGGGGGTCAGCCTGCTATGTGTTTGCGTGTCTCACAGGACTGTAATGTCACAGCGAGCAGAGTGCAGAGTTTTACAAACATACTTTGAAACTTTTCTTTGAGTGTGCTGTGAGTGTCCTCACTGTGGTTGAACTAAAACACAGCTGCAGAACATATGATGTTAACAACAAACACTAATGCTTTTTTCCCCCTTCCCAAAATACACCTAAAATCTCGTCTTGAGGATGGCATGACATAGAATATGCTCATAAAACATTCTTACCTCTCAATCAGGCTGCGCTTTAAATACACAAATTCTTGATTGTTCCTTCTCAGAGACTGCAAACCAGGGGTGAATCCAGATGGAAAGAGAGTGTTGTGGGGGCCACGTGGCCCCTACAACACCCCTTGAGTAAATGCTCCACTTTTGAAGACATTTTTCATACTACTACTACTACTACTTATCATAATTTTAGCAACTAAAATGTTTAAATCGCTGTTACTCTACTGTATAAAAAGGTAGATGGTGAACAACTTGTGATTTGGCTGTTAAAAAAAAAAGAAGTCTTTTTTTTTTTTTTTTTTTACTTTTTTGCTTTAATCCCTGTATATGTTGTGTTCACTATTTGCTAACAACTGCAATTCTGTGGAAGTGTAAAAGTATTTAATTTGATTTATTTTATTTATTGCAATCAGAAAACTCATGCAATAACAGAAAATAAATGAATGAATAGATAAAATAAAAAAAGAAAATGCATAAAATACTGAAAAAATGAGATGAATGCGCATGTATTGGCTATTTAAAGAGGTGGGTTTTTTGTTTGCTTTTTATAAAAGGCAAGTTATGCTGATGCATTTTACACTGAAATTTGCAGAAACTGAATTAAAATCAAATTCAGCATCAAATGACTTTGTACACCTTTTATGTCTACTGAGAAATGAATAACTGAAAGGACAAACTTTCCCCCCAAGACTCAGAAATATTGAGTCTTGCAGCGAAGCTTCTCTGTTATCATGAGTTACACAAAATTAATCCATGATTGGTGCAACATTTGTCTCAAATTCCAATACAGATCTCTTACTGCATCAGATAGGCAAAGTAATTGTGCATACAAGTAGTGTTCAGAATAATAGTAGTGCTATGTGACTAAAAAGATTAATCCAGGTTTTGAGTATATTTCTTATTGTTACATGGGAATCAAGGTACCAGTAGATTCTCACAAATCCAACAAGACCAAGCATTCATGATATGCACACTCTTAAGGCTATGAAATTGGGCTATTAGTAAAAAAAAAAAAAAAAAGTAGAAAGGGGGTGTTCACAATAATAGTAGCATCTGCTGTTGATGCTACAAACTCCAAACTATTATGTTCAAACTGCTGTTTTAGCAATCCTGTGAATCACTAAACTAGTATTTAGTTGTATAACCACAGTTTTTCATGATTTCTTCACATCTGCAAGGCATTAATTTTGTTGGTTAGGAACCAAGATTTTGCCCGTTTACTAGTGTGCTTGGGGTTGTTGTCTTGAAACACCCATTTCAAGGGCATGTCCTCTTCAGCATAAGACAACATGACCTCCTCAAGTATTTTGACATATCCAAACTGATCCATGATACCTGGTATGCGATATATAGGCCCAACACCATAGTAGGAGAAACATGCCCATATCATGATGCTTGCACCACCATGCTTCACTATCTTCACTGTGAACTGTGGCTTGAATTCAGAGTTTGGGGGTCATTGGACCCAAAAAGAACAGTTTTACTCTCATCAGTCCACAAAATATTCCTCCATTTCTCTTTAGGCCAGTTGATGTGTTCTTTGGCAAATTGTAACCTCTTCTGCACATGTCTTTTATTTAACAGCGGGACTTTGCGGGGGATTCTTGCAAATAAATTAGCTTCACACAGGCATCTTCTTACTGTCACAGCACTTACAGGTAACTCCAGACTGTCTTTGATCATCCTGGAGCTGATCAATGGGTGAGCCTTTGCCATTCTGGTTATTCTTCTATCCATTTTGATGGTTGTTTTCCATTTTCTTCCACACGTCTCTTTTTTTTTTCTCCCATTTTAAAGCATTGGAGATCATTGTAGATGAACAGCCTATAATTTTTTACACCTGCGTATGTTTTCCCCTCTTCAATCAACTTTTTAATCAAACTACGCTGTTCTTCTGAACAATGTTTTGAACGTCCCATTTTCCTCAGGTTTTCAAAGAGAAAAGCATGTTCAACAGGTGCTGGCTTCATCCTTAAATAGGGGACACCTGATTCACACCTGTTTGTTCCACAAAATTGATGAACTCACTGACCGAATGCCACACTACTATTATTGTGAACACCCCCTTTTCCACTTTTTTTACTAATAGCCCAGTTTCATAGCCTTAAGAGTGTGCATATCATGAATGCTTGGTCTTGTTGGATTTGTGAGAATCTACTGAATCTACTGGTACCTTGTTTCCCATGTAACAATAAGAAATATACTCAAAACCTGGATGAATCTTTTGAGTCACATAGCACTACTATTATTCTGAACACTAATTTGTGGTAAGCACCAAATTTTCAGGAGGGTTCGTATACAGCATGAAGTTTATTTTTCAGACGTGGAGGTATCCTGGAGCTGACCTCTAATGACCTACAGGGTCCATGAAGAATTACACAGGAAACAAAATTAAAAAATGGTCCAATCATATTGAGATGTATATCACATTATTTTTCTGATCATAAGGATTCCAAAAAGGTATAGTTTGGACTATCTATGACTAAATGTTATGGGGGAGCAGCAAAAACGGCAACAATGTGAAGCAAATTATTGGCTGAGCTAATATGGTTTTAAAAAGAAAAAGTTTGTCCCATGTTATCACGTTACGAGGTAACATATGTCATTAGAATCCAATGGACATTGACCTTGTTTGACCTGCTTTGGAGACCAAACATTCAATACACTCAAAACTATTCCATTTATTAATCAATTCAGTTCAAGTTATTTCATTGATATAGCTCCAAATCACAACAAAGTTGCCTCAAGGCGCTTCACACAAGTAATTAATCCCATTCACTCAACCACTTTTTACCAAAATTAGAGCATCTTTAACTTTTGACCCCTGTACAAACTGAGATTGACTTTTGCCACCATTTTTGCTGTTTTATCCCATAACTGCATAACATTCAGTCAGAGAGAGTCCAAACTATACCTTTATGAACAGACAAATAATGTGGTATATTTCTCAATATGATTGGAGCATTTTTATATTTTGACTCCTGTGTAGCCTAACCCTAACCCTTCTTCCGTTGACCCCTGTAGGTCATAAGAGGTCAGTTCCAGGGATACCTCCACGTCTGAAAATAAACTTCATGCTATACTGTAACACTCCTGGAAACTTGCTTTTATCACAAAATGCAAAATCCTATCTCTCTTTCTCTCTATGTATGTGTGCATAACGCTCCACTATCTACCAGATGTGCCAAAAGCCACAAAAATGAATAAAAAAATAAATCATGAGTTGTGTATCATGTCGTAGCAGATTGTTTGTTTGTTTGCCACCTGTACGGTGGAGCCGTCACAGTGCATAATGATGATTTCTGTCATGTTTATCTTCCTGTGTGCTGCAGTTTCAGAAACAGTATCCGGACATCTACCGTCGTCGCTTTCCATCCTCAGGCGGACCGAACCAGACTGACAAACCAAAGATTAAACCTCCTCTCATAAACTTCAAAAGAGCCAAATCCTTCAGCCTCAGGAACTAAAATATCCATAAGCGTGTTACCATCCTTTTGGCCATGCCTTCTTTTTATTTTTGTTTGTTTGTTGCACTGACAGTGTGGTGCTGAAGAGAAGATTTGGACATTTTCTTTTGGGAGCCAATGACATGTTCTTGTTACGTGGGAAACGTTTCTGTTGCATTTTCTTTCTTTTTTATGAGTATATGAAGAGTTGATACAGTCTGAGAGACTTCTACAGTGGTACATGCACGGTTGGGTTCATTTATATATATTTGGACATTGACGGGTTTTTAAGCAGTCTATAACAGAGCGAACCTGTTGAGAGGACGGGCTGTGAGCTCTGATTAAAACAATCTTGCCACATGTTTTGAAGGAGCTATTAGCACACTGGGTTTCTTGCTCTGTAGGCATCAGTCTTCAGTTCCTGCTTGTTCCTGATCCATTTTGATTTCAGCCAATAAAATGCATGTCAAGTTAGATTCAGGTCTTGTGATTGGCGTCTCGCTTCTTTAACTTAAAATCTCCACCTGTGGAACACGCTGGATTTGAAGCTTTTGTGAGCAGTGTGACCCTAAAACATGTCACCTTTCATTCTCCTAGATCGAAAGCTCTGATTCAGCCTGCTCCTTCCATTTGCTCTCATATTCATTATTTGCTTTCAGCTGCAATATGCTGTAATAGATGGTTAAAATAATAAAAATGTCTAAATATGTATGGATCTGACTTTGTGATAATATTATGATGTTTTTAGTTTAAGTGTATTGATGACTGAGTAAAATGAAGGCATGTGAACGTGCAGTATTTTTCATTTATTTACTGGTGTTAATATTCTTACCAAGCCTTTATATTTTATGTTTTGTTTTTCTCTTTTGTATTCTCCCCCCTTGATGTCACTGGTCTATTTGGGAATGATTTAATGATGGATTTTCTTTATTATTTATATGTAAGGTGATTGGGAGAAGTACAGACCCCCCACCCTGTATTCTTTGAAGTTATATTTAAATAGTTTTTTAATCATTGAGCCTTTTTTCTCTTTTTGTCATGCGCTTTGCATTCATTTATTTGATTTTGTGCTTTTGTTCCCTAAACTAACTTCTGCTTGCTCCCCCGTTTTGTTTTTCTTTCTTGTTAAACTTGAGAGTTTAGATTTTGCACATGTAAAACTAAAGTTTTGCGCTGGTTTCAGGCATTTTGAATGACTAGCGTGCTCTCGTCAATCATCAGAGTGTGTTATCCGTGACCATGTGGTGCACGGACAGCTCCACCGGCACACCTTTCCTAGGTGTCCGTCCTATTTTTGAGGAAAAAGTTTCAACATTTTATTCAAAATTCTCAGCATCAGGAAAAGCAGTATTAACTGTATGATGCATAAGTGCAATACAGGACCTAGTTTTCCTCATTTAGTAAATAATCTGCAAAAATAAAATGATTTTAATCGCATCCTGTATGAAGTTTTGGTTCGACACTGATGTGTTTATTTGGATGACAGTGTCTCTGTAGTGATTATATTAATTCTGCTTTAACACCAGCATTTTTGGCTGTGACTGTTAACTGTTAAGCAGGCTTAACGTGGTTAAGCCTGTTTATGCAATGTATATATATATATATATATTTATTATTATTATTATTATTATTGGTGTGCAAATTCTTGTAAAATATATTATTGGTGTGCAAGTTCTTGTAAAATAAACTTTCATGCATTGTATTTGTTTGTAAAATGTTCTGAAACTGTTGGCTCTGGTTCATGAACTGCAATTTGAGCACATTTTGAGGTATATTTTTAGGTTAAAAAAATTATATGCAATGTTGTCCTTGGCAGAATTATGCGATCAAATTAGTGCTTTTTTTTTTTATTTTTGTAGCAATTTATTATGAATTTATTATTGTAGTTTGTAAAGTATACAGCCATTTTTTTTCATTATGCTTTTGTTTGAAACTTGACAGATTTTTGCTCAATGTCCATTAATGTATTCATTCTTTTTAATTCAGCCACTCATGTCTTTGTCAGCTTGTCAAAGACGGTGTGATGCAGTCATTTATTCTCTCCCACGAGTTAAAGGGATTTTAAAAACAGCCTCCCCCAAAATTATAGTTTTAGTCCCACAGCTTGTGTGTGTGGGGGGGGGGGCTGTTTTTACTTGAGTGAGCATGAAAAAACCCTCTTTAATAAGTTAAAGTTGCTCCAAAGTATTTGTTGTCTGTAAGTAATTAGGAAACACGTGTGCATGTAAATGCAACGTGCTGTTGCATTTTTTTTTTTTTCTTTTTTTTTTCTCTCCCCTCTCGCTGCCATTGTTACAAGTTTGACCCCCATCACTTGTGAGTTTGTCTTCCCAGGCTGGCTCCGATCTGCTTTAAGGCCCACAGAACATTCTGCATGGAGCTTCAAAGCCGGACGTCTGAGAGGAGACAAAGCTGGTTTGTTCAGGAGGAGAAGGAGGTTGGGGGAAGCAAAAAGAGAGGGAGCAGAATTCATGATTTCAGAAGGAAGGAGGAGAAGATGCAGAGGCACAAAGGAGGAGCTAGTTCAAGCGAGGAAGGATGGAAAAGGGGGAGGAGGCCCAGCTTCATCTCTCCACAGGAAATCTGTGCAGCCCAAAGCTTCAGTTCCACTGTGTTTGTGAGCGCAGCAGCAGCATGGTGAGCCGGTGAGTCCACGAACTTTATTTTCTCTGCTGCAGCAGCTTTTCTGCTTCATGGGTTTAATCAAAACAAGCCTCAGTTGGCTGTATTTACAGAAAGTCCTGTAGATGTCAGGTTTGTCCTTTTGTGGTCAGACAAAAAGTCTTGAAAAGGAGTCAACAATGGTTTTTGGGCGACGTGACGTTTTTTCCATCAGATGGAAGGAAAACAACACAAATGAGTTTGTTTTCCAGGAAAAACCTTCAGGTTCTGTGCTTCACTGTTCAGATTTTAGATTTTTGCAGAAGAGATTTATTTATTTTGCCCAAGATATAGCTCTTTGACTGGCGCTTTTAGCATTTTGTTGCTTTAATAACATTCAGACTTTGCTCATGATTCTCTGATTACGTTTGCATTTACAAGTGTTGCTACAAAGTTGCTGTTAAAATTATAGGTTTGATCAACACATTGTGGCATGCTGACATTCTTCCCCTGGGTGCCTCCCTAAGGAGGTGTTCCAACCATGTCCATCTGGGGGGAGACCCCGGGCAGACCCAGGACTAGATGGAGAGATTATGTCTCCACACTGGCCTGGGGATGGCTTGTGATCCTCCAATTGGAGGTCGTCAGTGTGGCCCGGGAAAGGGAAGTCTGGGGTCCGCTGCTGAAGCTGTTGATCTCGGATAAGCGGTTCATGAATGAGGGAGTGATTGTGACACGCAAATATTAAAGCACACCAATTGTCGCATGTTCCACTGTACAAAATTCAGTTTTGATGAAATCCTTTTCATGATGCAGCTCTCCATTAAGTGACATTCTGTCATTTAACTAACACCAGCATGCACAGTCGCGTCTCAGTGCCACATCTGAATGTGGATCAGCACCAAAAAACATGTTTATCAGACTATGTCTGCTAAAGGCCTTATATTTTAAGAGTTTATAGTATACAGAGGGTTAATCCCAAGGCATCAGAAGAGCTATGCTGAAACCGTCTCTGCATGTTGATTCGGCACAAGTTTTACACCAGAGGCGACTCCACATTACATGGGGAATGGGCAGCGGTGGACTTATACCGGGAACCTTCTGCTCTGGAAACAAGTGCATTAACCGCTTGGCCACCACGCTGCAGCTTCACTGCTGTAACCAGAGTTTGAAATTTGTTTTATCGTACTGTATTGCAGAACTGTTTCTTTAATTTGGTCTCTATCTTCCATCCAGTGTGGAACATCCTGCTGCAGGCTACAAGAAGATCTTTGAGACTGTGGAGGAGCTGAATGAACCCATTCCTGCAAAGATCACTGGTATGAAAAAGAGACTCAAGGAACTATTTTTATTCATTTATTGTTGAAAATAATGAAACACAAAAACTAATTTGCGCTGATGTCTGAGAGGGTGACACATATCAGTAGCTGATTTATCTTCCACTTTGTTGTTTCTTATAAACCGCGTGTGTGTGTGTACACACTCAGGGGTGTTGCCATCATGGCTTCGTGGCAGCCTTCTTAGGATGGGTCCGGGTCTTTTCGAGATTGGGGATGAGCCGTTCCACCACCTGTTTGATGGACAGGCCCTTATACACAAGTTTGACCTCAAGGATGGTCATGTGACTTACTACAGGAGGTGAGCACGTGTGTTAAAGCCCTCTTATGTTCACTGATGGCTTTTTGTCCTTTTTGATGTCTTTAGTTGGTTCATGGTGTTTTCCGTGCATTTATGTGATGCAAATGTTTAAGCTCTGAGTCAAATGTGTTTATACGGGTTGCTACGGACTTTACCCGAGTGCCCTCTGGTGGCCATTTTTGGCTAATGAAAACAGCTGAAAGCAATACAAATACATGTAATTTGGTCACTTTTCAGAGGGGTCAGACTGGTCAATAAAGTCAATTTAATCTACAGTGGTTCATTTCAGCTCAACTTGATGTATAAATCTCACTGTTTCAGGCAGTGAGAGCCATCAGATGGCTGTTAGAAGAAAGTTAGATACAAAACAAAACCAGCTGATTTCAATAGACAATGCAGCGTTTTCATTGGGCGGCCAATCACGGAAGTACAAATTCTCGCCTTCAGATTCGCCACTTCGCTGGAAGTGACGTCTCTCTGCGACAACCCAGACATAATTTATCTAGTTTTTGCTCTATCTATTGTTGCAAGTGGTTCATGTAGTTTACTCCCCACCCCTGATTTGTTGCAGACATTGTTTGACATATAACAATGAATATAAAATAGATATTTAAAAAAAATTGCACTTGGCTGGGTATCTAAATTCTGAGATAGAGTGACATTCTGTCCAGGGTGTACACTGGATCTCGCCCTATGACTGCTGATATAGGCTCCAGGCTCTTTTAATGATCTGGTGCATAAAAGTTAACCAGATGCTTTCAGGGTAATAGCTTGTATTATTTGTGAAGTTGGCAGCATGGTGGTTAGCACTCTTGCGTCACAGAGAGAAGGTCCTGGGATTGCTTCCCACCTGTTCCTTTCTGTGTGGATTTTGCATGTTCTCCCCATGTTTGCACGGGTTCCCTCCAGGTGCCCCCGGCTTTCTCCCGCTCCCAGAGACATGCAGGTTAGGTGAATTGGTGACTTGACCGTGATGGACTGGCAGCCTGTCCAGGGTTTATGGTGCCTCTCGCCCAATGACCACTTGGATAGACTCCAGATCCCCGAGACCCTTAATTGGAATGACTGTGTGTAGAAAATGAATGAATGTGTTTGAGTTGTTAACACTCTGGAGGGGATCAATGTGCCTGTCTACCTTCCTGCGTATTCACTCACTCACTGCATTGTGGGCGGGGGGGGGGCATGCCAAAGAGTTTGCCAAGTCTTGGAGTTATAAAAGTAATTCAAAGCATTATTACTTGTTTAATATTGGTCATGGTGTACTTCCATAATTGGCCTCACCACAAAGTGGAAGGAGGCTGGTTTAATGAGTGAATCTGTCTTCCTGCATTGACCAAAACATAAAGAGGGCAGTTTCAGTCAGACGTTCGTGACCATATCTCAGGAACTACATTAGGTTTTGAAACAGTGTTTGTTGCGGAGACTTCTGCTCTCCTTGATTCTAACAACATAGTTCTCAAATTGTGGTATGCTGAGTCATCCGATCAAACTCAGTTTTTATGGCGTAACTGAGTCAACCTGCTTTATTTTAAATAAGGTTAAGGCTAATCAGCCATGAATCAATACAATGAAATGGAGCAGACGATTCACAATGAAGGGTATTTAACGGCTTTACAGCTTTGACACTTAAAACTGATCTGACATTGCTCTCTGCTGAAAGCAATGCAAAATGAAGCAATGCTTCATAAGAGTCTGACTCTGCTGTGTAAGTGAAGCGAAATGAAGCGATGCTTCATAAGAGTAGGACTCTGCTAATACATGCTTCAAATGCCGAGCAGCAAGTCTGTTTCTGCTGTAACAGACAAGCGTGACTAAGGGTAATTATAAACTGACAAAAATCTTCCACATGCGTGTCGGCCTGTTATGTTATATGTACAAGGAACATCATCGATAATACATGTAGGTGCATGTCACTAATTATTCTCAAGCTTTTAACACACACATCTTTGTTTATTCAAAAGCAGGTCAGATTAAGGCTTTTTATTTACTCTGCGTGCTGCAAGTGTAATGCCATCTGCCACAAGTCAGCATTCTGCTCATGATGAACATAAATGTATGACAACAACAGTAACATGTCATTGATTATGAGCGGCTGAGGTTCCAGAGGCCGGGGCTATGACATCATTTCACAAACGTTCAGTGTCTTTGTGCTGACGTGACCGAACCTGATATAACCTGAATTTTGAAATATTTGTCCACACCAACCCGCCAGGCCCGGATCGGGTATCAGTGCTGTAGTTTGCAAGCACATGAAGTCATTTTGACAACTTCTCTGTCTTCCTCTTCTGTCAAAACACACTGCAGATTCTGGGATGATGCTGTGTGTGTGTGAGGAATACAGTCCTAGAGGTCACAGGCAGTCCACGAGGAATATAACAACGCTTTAAATCATCAATTTAAGTCTAAATTGATCTAAACCATCATAATCCATATGCTTTCTGCTATTTTGAGCTGTTGTGTTGTAACCGAGATCCCTCAATGCAACGGGCGAGTCAAGATGTGCAAATCGCTCTGTGCCAGCCGGGTTTCTTCGTACACTTTAATTCTTACAGGGAGTGTTTCCTCACCACTTGTTGACAGTGTGCTTGCTCAGGGGACCGCCGACATCAATGATGTCACATGTTGAAAAATTTACTGGTGGCGGCGACCATCTGGATAACTTGTTTGAGACACTGTAGCACAACATTTTGGAGAGGCTGGAAGCCGTGAGGTATCCACACGCTACTGTAACACAAAGTCAGCAATGTTGAACATATGAATCTGAAGACATCAGGCTTTTCATGGATCATAGAAGTGTACAGATGTTTGTGCTGAGAGAAGCTGACTGGAAACATCGAAACCTGCAGAAAAAAAAATATGTGGACAGATGTGCTGTGGCTGCAGACCACAAAAATCCATGCGACATTCCTCACTGTAACTGTTCAGATTTCACTGTGTGCTTCATGGGTTTGAGTTGGGGGGGAACAACTTTGTCAGCATTGTTGCTGGAATAGAAAAGGTGTGTGATAACATGTGCACTGTGGCTGCTCAGGTTCATCAGGACGGATACGTATGTTCGCGCCATGGCTGAGAACAGAATTGTCATCACTGAATTTGGTACAGCAGCTTACCCGGACCCCTGCAAAAACATCTTCTCCAGGTAATGCTAAAACTCAGAATTTACTTAATCATCACATTGGAAGTCTTTTTTTTTGGGGGGGTGTCAGCTTTTTGTTTGGGATTTCTTGTTTTTCTTCCAGTGTGTGCATGTGGGGGGGCGGGGGGGGAATCCCACTTCTGACCTCAAACAATTCCAGCTTCCTGACAACGAATGTAAATTTTAGATTTCGTTCAGACTTCACACAAAGTCCAATGATAAAAAAAGAATGTTTATTTAATGTATAACGTACACCTCACTTCCCTGATAACATTATAGTGTATTTGTCTTTGGAGGTTTTTGTTTGTTTATAATAATAAAACATCCTTGTGTTTGTAGATTCTTTACCTACTTCAAAGGCATTGAAGTCACTGATAACTGCCTCGTTAACGTCTATCCAATTGGTGAGGATTTCTACGCGGTCACTGAAAGTAATTACATCACCAAGGTTGATCCTGATTCGCTAGACACCATAAAGAAGGTGAGAGTTGATATATATATAGATAGATATATATATATATATATATATATATATATATATATATATATATATATATATATATATATATATATAGAGAGAGAGAGAGAGAGAGAGATATATATAGAGATATAGATATATATATATATATACTCAACAAAAATATAAATGCAACACTTTTGGTTTTGCTCCCATTTTGTATGAGATGAACTCAAAGATCTAAAACTTTTTCCACATACACAATATCACCATTTCCCTCAAATATTGTTCACAAACCAGTCTAAATCTGTGATAGTGAGCACTTCTCCTTTGCTGAGATAATCCATCCCACCTCACAGGTGTGCCATATCAAGATGCTGATTAGACACCATGATTAGTGCACAGGTGTGCCTTAGACTGCCCACAATAAAAGGCCACTCTGAAAGGTGCAGTTTTATCACACAGCACAATGCCACAGATGTCGCAAGATTTGAGGGAGCGTGCAATTGGCATGCTGACAGCAGGAATGTCAACCAGAGCTGTTGCTCGTGTATTGAATGTTCATTTCTCTACCATAAGCCGTCTCCAAAGGCGTTTCAGAGAATTTGGCAGTACATCCAACCAGCCTCACAACTGCAGACCACGTGTAACCACACCAGCCCAGGACCTCCACACCCAGCATGTTCACCTCCAAGATCGTCTGAGACCAGCCACTCGGACAGCTGCTGAAACAATCGGTTTGCATAACCAAAGAATTTCTGCACAAACTGTCAGAAACCGTCTCAGGGAAGCTCATCTGCATGCTCATCATCCTCATCGGGGTCTTGACCTGACTCCAGTTCGTCGTCGTAACCGACTTGAGTGGGCAAATGCTCACATTCGCTGGCATTTGGCACGCTGGAGAGGTCTTCTCTTCACGGATGAATCCCGGTTCACACTGTCCAGGGCAGATGGCAGACAGCGTGTGTGGCGTCGTGTGGATGAGCGGTTTTCTGATGTCAATGTTGTGGACCGAGTGGCCCATGGTGGCGGTGGGGTTATGGTATGGGCAGGCGTCTGTTATGGACGAAGAACACAGGTGCATTTTATTGATGGCATTTTGAATGCACAGAGATACCGTGACGAGATCCTGAGGCCCATTGTTGTGCCAATCCAAGAACATCACCTCATGTTGCAGCAGGATAATGCACGGCCCCATGTTGCAAGGATCTGTACACAATTCTTGGAAGCTGAAAATGTCCCAGTTCTTGCATGGCCAGCATACTCACCGGACATGTCACCCATTGAGCATGTTTGGGATGCTCTGGACCGGCGTATACGACAGCATGTACCAGTTCCTGCCAATATCCAGCAACTTCGCACAGCCATTGAAGAGTGGACCAACTTTCCACAGGCCACAATTGACAACCTGATCAACTCTATGCAAAGGAGATGTGTTGCACTGCATGAGGCAAATGGTGGTCACTCCAGATACTGACTGGTATCCCCCCCCCCCCAATAAAACAAAACTGCACCTTTCAGAGTGGCCTTTTATTGTGGGCAGTCTAAGGCACACCTGTGCACTAATCATGGTGTCTAATCAGCATCTTGATATGGCACACCTGTGAGGTGGGATGGATTATCTCAGCAAAGGAGAAGTGCTCACTATCACAGATTTAGACTGGTTTGTGAACAATATTTGAGGGAAATGGTGATATTGTGTATGTGGAAAAAGTTTTAGATCTTTGAGTTCATCTCATACAAAATGGGAGCAAAACCAAAAGTGTTGCATTTATATTTTTGTTGAGTGTGTGTGTGTGTGTGTGTGTGTATGTATATATGTATGTATGTATATATATATATATGTATATATATATATATATGTGTGTATATATGTATATATATATATATATGTGTGTATATATGTATATATATATATATATGTGTGTATATATATATGTGTGTATATAATTTTTTTTTAATAAGGCAAGAATTCTAAAACTATGATATTTATGAAAATACGACCCATTCAAATAGACACGGTGGTGCATCCAGAACAAAGTGGACTATTACTGAATGTGATTTGATAATTACTGCAGATCAGATTCCTCTGCAATGATACTGATGCATGTAATGTGGAACAATTATACTGTTTCCAGATCTGTCAGAATGTGAGCTTTTAAAATAGGTCAAGGTTAGCCATCTTTGAAATTATCCAAGGTCTGTGGCCCACAAATGCTCCCTGTGAATTTGAAGATCCTGGCAGTAACAGAACTGGAGTTATGCTGAGCACGGACGGACGCAAAGGCTTTGCAATACCCGATGGCCTCGGGTAAAAACAGTAACTTTACTCCAGACTCAAAGTCCATGAATAAAATAAAAATGAAAACATTCACTAAGCTTTATGCCTGAACACTTCCAAGGAACATACACAGAAAAATACACATGCAACATCTTTTACCAGTGGCTCCTAATCCTGGACCTATATTTAAAACAAGTATAAGATGAATATCTTTCACAGATTTATTCAGGCTTTGAGGTAATGTCTTATTACAGCCTGACTGAAGATCAAACACTGTACAGAGTGTACTTATACTTCCATATTTAAATAAACCAATAAGTAACTTAAAACTGTTGATATGATACATACAGTCTGTTTATTGATTAAATTTTTGTAATTCCACCAAATTTGGGCCGTGTACATAGTAGACCAATATGAATGAAACAGGGTTAATTTTACTTCACAGCTAAATGTGAAATTATAAAAAAAATAAATTGGGGGGGGGGGGGGGGGGTTGTCAGTTTCTTGATCATGCATTGTACTTGTGGCTAAATTACTGCACTAATTCATACACCCAGCAGTACTGACTGCCTTGGCAAGTCACATCTATATTTTAGTGAAATGGGCTGGCAGCGATTTTGCTCGATGTCATCAAATACAGAAAAATTGCAGCTGCCACAAAAAACGGTAACTGTTTAAGAGACAAACATTACAAATAAGCTCACCAAGCTTGTACATGTGCTAGCTTCATGCTAACTAGGCACACTAGATCGCATGATAACAACCAAGACAGGCTGCGTGTCCAGCTAACTAGCACACGTGCATCCCGGATAATAAGTTGTTACCTGAAGGGAATTGGTTTGTACTGCCCAGTGTTTTCTGATCTGTCTGATTGTAGTTTGATTTTAGAAACCGGATTATGTGATGTAGTAGCTAACATAACTACCTCCAAGTTGGATACTGTGTATTTCTATCACCTCACAGGCTGTGATCAAGATGGCTTGTGAAGTGGTAGCCACTTTGGTATTTTTCCTCAAGTCAGTCCAAGCTAACCCACTGGTCGCAAGAAACTACACTGCAACTAATCACAATTTAAGAATAAAATGTGTTGTTATGTCTCCTCCCTGCATTGTTTGCGCTGTGTTTGATAAATCCGGCAGTGTGGTGTTGTGTATTTGTGTTGTTAGGTAGATCTGTGTAAGTACCTGTCGGTGAACGGGGTGACCGCACACCCCCACACTGAAGCAGACGGCACCGTCTATAACATTGGCAACTGCTTCGGCAAGAACATGAGTCTGGCCTACAACATCGTTAAGATCCCACCCGCTGAGAACGGTGCGTGACACATTCAGGGTACAGAAGCTCAGAGGAGCCCCAAGTCTCAGGAAATGTGAATTTTTTGTACAGTAAAGAAATTATACAAGATAAACAATGATTAGCATGTTTAACCAAAGAGCAGTCAGAAAATAATACTCTCCAAAAGCAATGATGTGAACGTTGCAGGAGTGCTTCTAGAATTAGTACTGAAGTGTGAGCAGTTTATCTTTCTTTTTTAAAAAGATTAATGGCATAGAGCACCCTGCAGTGTTTGTTTTTTTGTTCTGGACAGTGACAGTGTACTGCAGACTGGTGAAAGCTCAACTTTTCTCTGTAAATAGTTCACCCAACACTTTATACATTGTTGACAGAATTCTTGTTAATTTTTACAAGACGAGCAAAGTTGCATTTGGCAAAAAAATGTTTTACAGTATGTTGTGTCAACCCACAGCTTGTTCTGTGGTGTCTTCTCACAGCAAACCAAACTATTGTACTTGTGGAACTGACATTTGGTACAGTTGTTTAGTCCACTTGTTCCATTTGCACTCTCACCACAACTGAACCACAGCTAACATAGAACCAGACCATAGTCCGCACAAAGAAACATGTTCTCATGTCCCCAAAGAAACCAGTCTATCTGAGAAGGAGTCAACTGTTCAAAAAATGTTAACGGATCTCTTCTTCTTTCCACTGGTCCCGTTTGGCGTCTCCACGGGAGATCATTTGGCTCCGTCTCACCCTGTCTTCTTCTGTCACTGCAGCCACCTGCATGTCCTCCCTCAGCACATCCATAAACCTCCTCCTCCTTTTGCCTGGCAGCTCCATCCTCAGCATCCTCCTCCCTATATAGCCCTTCTTTGCACATGCCCACACCATCTCAATATTGCCTTTCACTTTGTCTTCCAAACCATCCTACCTGCGCCACACCTCTGATAATGCCCATCCTGGAACCCGTCCATCCTCATGACTCCAACAAAAACAAACAATTTCAGCATCTTCAGCTCTGCCTTCTGTGTTTTTGTCATTGCCAGCACCTTCAACCCGTACAATATAAGGTCTGATTACCATCTTGCAAACCTTACCTTTAACTCCTGCCACTCTTTTCCACCCTGCCTGCACTCTCTTCTGCACTTCTCCACCACACTCTCCAGTGCTTTGAACAGCTGACCTCAAGTATTTAAACTCTGCTCACTGTGACTTAAGATCACAATGACATCTGCAAAGACTCCTGTATGATCTCATTCATTACCATGACCAAGGAGGAAGGGCTCAGAGCTGATCATTGGTGTAAGCCCACCTCCAACTTGAACGCATCTATCATTACTGCATTATTATTATTATTGCACTAAGATTCTGCACCACTCTCACATCCCAACTTCCTCATCCACAGCTCTTGTTGTTTGACAAAAAACAGTCCACTTTTAGTCATGCTAGTATACCAAACAAATATAAGTGTAATAATGCAAACAAATGCTGTTTGTGATCAGTTGGTCCCTGTGTATTGCGTAAGCAATATTCAATGAGTACTACAGAAACCAGGGTGTGCTATAGGATGATGGTAGAGGTGAGAAACTGAATTGGGTTATGGTGGGGTTAGTTATCTCCTCTGAAGCCGCCCATGTTGAAATATCTGTTTCCAGATGGGTCGGATCCTTTTGAGAAGTCTCAGGTTGTGGTTCAGCTACCCAGCAGTGAGCGGCTCAAACCCTCCTACATCCACAGGTACAGGCTCCTTGTCTTCTCACATCCCTTGTGGAATCTGACCCAGAACCTAAATGCCCAACATAATAGATGATTCTAATGTTGTCCCATGTGTCTGTAGCTTTGGCATCACGGACAACTATTTTGTATTCGTGGAGCAGGCGGTGAAGATCAACCTGCTGAAGTTCCTGTCGGCGTGGAGCATCAGAGGAGCCACCTACATGGACTGCTTTGAATGCAACGACAGCTTGGGAGTGTGTCTGCTTCAATGCGTGTGCTCACAGGAAAGTGGGGGGTGGGGTTTGAGGGTGCATCATTACCTTAATCCCTCGGTTTGTTTTGCAGTCTTGGTTCCACCTGGCCACGAAGAATCCAGCCGGTTATCTGAGCAGCCACAGGTTCAGAACATCAACCTTCAATCTCTTTCATCACATCAACACCTACGAGGATGAAGGCTTCATCGTCGTCGACCTGTGCACGTGGAAAGGGTGGGCGTGACCCCCAACCTGTGTGTGTGTGTGTGTGTGTGTGGTGTGGAGTCCGTCGTGTGTAATAGTCTCTGTCTGCAGGTATGAACTTGTGTACAACTACCTTTACCTCGCCAACCTGAGGCAGGAGTGGGAGGAGCTAAAGAAGGCAGCGAGCCGAGCTCCTCAGCCTGAAGTCAGGAGATACGTGCTGCCGCTCCACATACACGGGGTGGGTGTGCACACGCAGGGGCGGAGCCAGGAGTACATTTTGGGTGGGGGAGACCTGTGGTTTACACTTGTGTTTTGAAGCACCAAATTTAGTTTCATTTAGCATTTCAAAGTCCATTGAAAAGCCCATTTAGTGTACGTTTTGCATTATATCTCATTTAAAGTGCCTCAATCACTCATTTTTCTATTATGGATTTACCTACACCACCAAAATTGGATGGAGGTTCCAGTTTTATGCCTGTTTGTCTTCCAGTTATTGGTCGGAAACCAAGTGCCAAAAAGCAATGACAAATTGTACAGATAGGAATGGGTATTGATCATGGCCCCTTCACACATAGTGTGAATTTGGTTGATTTGTGGTGAGGAAATGGTCAAAAAACCCTTCCAAAATGCATCTCTGGACATCAGAAACCAAAAAACAGCCCTGACTAGCAACAGTCTACTTTCACCCAAAAACATTGTTGTTGTTGTTGACTAACTTTGGAGACTTTATGAAACATTCTGATAATCAGTTGTTTATTTCTGGATATACTCGTACTTTAAAACCAGTGGTGGGCACACTTCCGATAATCCGATAACAGATAACTATCGAAGATAATGTTTTCATTATCGGATTATCTTTTTAGATAACTTTAAAAACCATCATCGGACTAATTATCTTCCGATGAATTGCTGTCCGATAACTTTTAGACCGATAACGTAGTAAACCAAGTTGAACAGTGGAAAAACATTTTTGCTTTTGATGCTTTCAAAAGCGATCCCGTTAAAAGTCAATTTCAGCTTCTTAGTAATTGCAAATGTACCAGAGACAATACTGGAATTTATCGGCTATCGATTATCTGTAACTTCCGATACATTTTTTGGGTGGTTTATCGGTTTATCTTTATCAAAGATAACTTTACAGTTATTTGTTTATCTGTTATCGAAGTTAATTTTTTGGTTATCTGTGCCCACCACTGTTTAAAACTGAGACACTGAAATGGTCTGTGTGTGTGTTTTGTTTTTTTGGTTTGTTTTTTTTTTCCCTCTTTCTTTGTTTTCTCAGGAAGAACTGGGGAAGAACTTGGTGACTCTTTCTTACACCACAGCAACGGCTGCTCTTCGCAGTGACGGGACCATCTGGCTCGAGCCTGAAGTCCTGTTTTCAAGTCCGCGGCAGGGTGAGACAAACACATGCACGTGTGGTGACAGACACAATCCTTAAAGTTCCCCTTGGTACGACAATGAGAGTGATTTGATGTGTGTGTGTCAGCCTTCGAGTTCCCTCAGATTAACTATCCGCAGTGTCGTGGGAAGAAGTACTCATTCGTGTACGGACTGGGACTCAACCATTTCATCCCCGACAGGGTAAGAACACTTTTATTCCCCACAGCAGTCAGAGTGAAGGGTTTGAGTATCGTGCGACATTCCTTCATGATACTTCTGCCCTGACAACCGAGCTTAAAGCAAATCTTACGGCAAATTCTTTGTCATAAAAAATGATCAAAACTAAAAAAAGGGAGAGGTTTGTTTTGTGCTTTAAAGAAAATAAAATGGATGTGGGGCGCATGCCTACAAAATGTTAAGGTGTGACAGAATATTAGTGGCATGACAATATCAGAATTATGGAATGAATACAAATATTAAAGCTACTGTGTGTAGGATTTAGTGTCACATAGTGGTGATGTTGCAGACCGTGATTTTATTTCCCTTCATGTTTTTGCTTTTATGGAGACGGGGATTCAAATGAGTTTCATAAACTTGTTAGCCCGTATGAGGAACCAGTAGACAGTGTAAACAGGAGTAACCACGGATTCCACTTTTTTTTTCTTCAGTCTGCCAGCTGTGCTGCAAAATATGAAAGGTGACGTAAATATGTCCTTTTTGGTCTACTGTATCAACATGGCAGTGCAACATGGTGTCCTCCATCAGGGGGCCATCTCCTGTGTAGCTATAAAGGGCTGGGTCCACGCGTTGTTGCTGCAGAATTATACATGATTGAACAGATGCTATTCATTCATGCTAATAAACACCGAGAAATCCTACACACTGTAGCTTTAATGTCAACTCTTGTTTTCTGAGTCCAGTCAAAGGATAAGTTCACTTTTCCAAACCAAACCACATAGAAGCGTTAAAGTTGGAGGAGGGGAGATTTCCACATTCGGACATTGAGGCGCTGCTGTTAGAGATCCACAAAAAAAAGTCTGTCATTTTAACAGTATCATCAGTGGAACCTGCAAAAGTCAGGAAGCGGGGGGAAAATAAAGAGTGCCGCTAACACTGAGTCATCTTACTGTCGCATGAAGAGGAAATTTTACACATACATTACACAAACGCAGTTTGACATGTTCATATTGTACACATTTTCAGTTAGCAAGAAGAGTCAAAATAAGCGTATATTGTCAGGCTATATAACATCGACTGAATTATAAAGTGTAATTTATGTAGCAATTTTAATCTAACAACAAAACATAAAACCGATTACTGACGCAATACGTTTGGATGATGGCAAATTAATGTCACGACTCCAACTCGTCTGGACCAGTTGTAGACTTTGACCGCATCCACAAAAAACTCAAAATACAAAAAACTGGTGAGTGTCTGAATTTTTCACGAAGCCCCTGATAGCAACCAAACCTCTGAGTGCTCTGCTCACATGTGCTTCATTTGTAAGAAATCTTTTTATTATTATATTATTATTATTATTAGTTAGGAAGCTAATTCATGAAGTCAACGGAGCAGCTGGTCGCCAGAGATAAAAATTCACAGCATACTCAAAATATTATCATTTTCAGCCAAGATTTTTGATACACTTTTTTTTAACCTTCTGTCTCCAGGAATAAATAAATAAATGTGATTTGGTAAATCCTCCCACAAAAGACAACCAGACTGCACCAGTACGTGCGCTGGTTCCTGTTGTCCCCCACAGTCCACTTTTTACACGCTTATTGTTTTACAGCCATTTAAATTTTCATTCATGTCTGGAGTTGTGTAACTTTTTTCTGATGTTTTTTTTTTTTTTTTTTTTTTTTCCAGATAGTCAAACTTAACGTACAGACCAAGCAGATGTGGGTGTGGCAGGAGGACGAGTGCTACCCATCAGAGCCGCTCTTCGTACCAACACCTGGAGCTACAGAGGAGGACGACGGTACGAGTCGCACAAAAACTGAATGCGAAAGTCTCCTCTTCATGTCCGAACTACAGTTGTGTTTTCATACATTTTAACAATATAAGATGTGATAATGCTGTAGGTGTTGATGGAAGCTTTTTAGGAAGTGCAGATTTTTGTTCGCAGGTTTAACAACCAGACCAAAAAAAAGACAAAAACAAAAGCTGCTGGGGGGGTGGGGGGTTGAGTTAAAATTCATAGGAGAAAAATCTTTTCCCAAATTAAAATGGTATTTGAGAAAACAAAATCAGATGTTCCCTGAGATTAAAGTGGTCAATTTATGAAGCAAACCAGTAAATTTGACGAAAAAGACAATTTGACAGAAAATTCAAATTCTTGTTAAATTTGTCTTTTTTTTTTCTTGTGACACTGAAAACTGTTACAAACTGAACCAGAGGGCCCTCGGTTCAAAACCCAGCTAAACCAACAAAATCAGTAAGGGCCCTTGGGCAAGGGCCTTAATCCCCTAGTTGCTCCCGGTGGGTAGTGAGCGCCCTGATATCAGTGTGTCTGTGTGAACGGGCAAATGTGAGGCATAATTTACCTTCTGATGCTTCTGGGGAAAATGGTGTATAAATGCATCTGTCATGAAGCTCATGTAGATCCAAGTCAGATCTGCTGTGGCGACGCCGAACAAAATGGGAGAAGCCAAAAGACATTACTTTTGGATAGGACTATTAATGGGCATATTGAAGAAACATACAAAATGTCCTGCAGCACAGATGTCATGTTTTGTGTCGCTAAACAGTTGTTGGCTCACTCCGCCTCACAGTGTATCTATGAGAAAAAGTTAATCAATGAATATAATCCACCAAATAAGTGAGGAGGGCGAAACTGTGACCATCCTTCACCATCTGGCAGTGTATTCAACAGTAATGGATTAAAACTCTAATGGGATGCGACTCGTACCTCGTGTGTGTCTGTAGGTGTGCTGCTGAGCATCGTGGTGAAGCCAGGTGCAGAGAGACCGAGCTCCCTGCTGGTGCTGGATGCCAGAAAACTTACAGAGGTCGCCAGGGCAGAGGTCAATGCCATCATCCCCTTGACCCTCCACGGCTCCTTCAAACTAAGAGACTGACCTGCTGCCGGAACAGGCTAAAGTACATCCTGAAAACACCAGGTGGCACACAGCAGGCTCTGATAAAACTCTTAAACCCCAAATCTGAATTTAACAAATATGTGGCTGTTCGCAGCGTAAATTTATAATCCAACAATGACGGCAATAAAATTCACATTTTGCTTAGATTCAACTTGTTTGATCGTTCAAAAAGCTAGAGAACTACAAAATATTCAACAAATATGTTTTAATCACCAAGATTGAATGATGGAGAAACTTCATCTCTCAATTAATCTGACACTTTGAGGCGGATGTGGTGGATTTCAGATTTTCCATCAATCCGCTGTGATGTATTGACTTTATTTCCCGCTGAATGATCGCAAACATTTTTACATTTTAGAGACAGGTTGTACACGTAATGACCAACGTCTCTACATCGGAGAGGTCGTACTGAGTTCTCCACAAAAGCATCTTCATCTTCAAGTGGTTTTAGTCCACAGGGATATGATCATCTTCAGCTGAAGATACTGTTGGGAAACATGATTACACCTTCACCTGTCCTGAAAATTAACTACCTTTTTTTTTTTATACACTTTTCCTCGCTCTAACAAAGTAGGTTTATACACATGTAAGAGAAGTTAAATGTTACCGACAGCATGAATGTCCGCAAATCAGACACAAGGGGGTTATTCCCGTTCTAATTCAATTCCATCGTTAGCACGGTTTATTTTTCTATAGGTAATTCAGTCAGCGAGGCTTACCGGCAAGCCGAGGCAGCGTCGCTCCAACAGCGGTCAGAGCACAAAGTAATCCATCAAACGTGAAAATCCGTCAAATGTGAAACGGTAATTTTGTATCAGAATCCACATCAGTACTTTCGTATGGTAACTTAAATTCACCCATTTCGGGGGCCGCGTTGGTACATGACTTTCTCTCGCTCTGAGCTAGCAGCACGTACAGCTGGTGTTCTGTCAAATTGTGCATCTCATCACATAAATCGACAGTTCCGCGTCCCGACTACATTGGGCATGCATGTGCAGTTGCGCGGAGGACAGGAATGACATCTCGTCAGAACATCGGTCAGGGCGCGCAGTAATACATCCAAATGTGAAATGGTCAAATATTTTGCCACAGTTACCCCGATATTATAAAGGCTGAAATCTCACACGATTAACCAGTCAGATTCATTCAAAAAGTGTAATTGGATTAGAATAATAAATAATAATAAATTGTAGTGTGAGCTTTCAAGTGTGTATTATATGTAATATAAATGATTTGGGGAAATGACTACAATTGCTGAATAAAGGTTAGATAAAGATTTATTTTGTTGTCAGTCTGTATTCTACTTTGGTTTTATTGCCTGAATGTTTCGTTGTGAGAAATATCTCACCATTCATTTAGTGACTCAATTAGAAGTCTCACTTTCATAAGTCTTAATTTAGTCCTTTTTAATTAGCCTCAGGTTTCTTCTTCATCATCAGGTTTTCCCTGAGATATTCTGTTCTGTAAGAGCCAATGCATGGACGTGTTTTTTTTTCCCTCTTTGTTTGGTGGGTGACATGAGTCGCTTTGACACTGTTTATTCTATTAATATAAGAATATACACAAATGAGTTTAATTTCTCTGACATGCTCCATATTCCAGTCTTGTGTTTTCAGATTTCTTTCAACTAAGATTGAAGAATCTTACTTTCACCCTGGCTGGCATGGCTGGTTTTATTTATTTATTTTATTTGATATTTTCACAGAGAATCATGCAGTAAAAGCGGCGCTGCAGGTGGGTTAAGAGCAGTCTTTAATATTAATATATTTAATATGAGAGTGTGTGATGCGCTTCACCTCTGATTTCCCATATTTAACTTCATAATGAAATTAAGGATCAGACTAGTATCTCGTGTCGTGGCAGACATGGTGTGTTTGACAAACTGATATTTTCTATCTGGACTGGGACAAATTCATTCAAATCTATTATATAAATAGTCTGATCCTCTTCTGTATTTGTTTTGACAAATACTGGCTGTACAAATGTGGGACTGAGTTTGAATAAATGTAACAGAACAGTAATGGCACGGAAAATGCAGATTTATGGTGAAACTCTTAAAAATTTGATCATATCCACACTGATTTTTATTTATGTCTGGTTGGACACCGACCAAGATGGCGGCGCTCTGGCAACTGCCAACAAATGAGTGCATCGCCCAGTCCCCCATCTGGTGAGCAAATAGAAATTGATGGATTTGACCCAGACGCATATGTGGAAATAAGTCAGTCACCTGCTAATGCAACTGATGTCCAAAGCATCGTTTTGACTTAATTCAGTCATTACCGTGTTAACCTTTGTCTTTCATAAGCATTTCCATATCTTAAGGGGGCTTTATTTATTTATTTATTTTTTTTTCCATCTGTTCCAATGTTTTTGTTTACATCAAGCACCCGTGTGCAAACCTGCAGCTTTGGACTCAGAGTTTCAAGGTAGAATCACAGAAACGCAGATATCCGATGAGGGACACTTTGAAAACCTGATATAAACCGTCTTAAAAATATTGGATGTAGACAGAAAATCAGATTCAAGATATAAAGACCTGTTAGTGTGAATGTAGCCAAAGCGACCATGATAGATACTACAACTCTGCAGGAGCCGCAAGCTTCAGTGGCTGTGATCGGAGGGGCCGTACACGGACAAACGTTTAACGCGCATATTTCACATATGTTTCTGTCATTGCACTTGTTAAATTGAATTTGTTTACTTTTTTCTCTGTATGAGCATAACAAGAGAAATCCATTGATTTTTCAGTTACTTGTGAAATTTGAGGCATTAAAACAAGGTGACATATAAACCAACAAGATGCATGGTGGTGCCAAACAAGTAAACTCATTACTTAACAATATATTACTACAATATGCAACAAATCTGTTGATTTTACTGTGAGCTGTATTTACATTTGATCTGTTTTTCATATGAATAAAATAAAATTACCTTTAACTTTAATGTTGCTTTTCTAAGTGATAAGTGAGCCTGAACATTCCATAGTGATTCCTGGATCCACCTCAGTTTAAATTAGCGTTGTACGAGCTGGAGAACGTTTCAAGTTATCCATCAATAATCTGCAGAACTGACAACATTTTTAACATTCACACCTTCTGTCCATCATTTAATTCTGGTTTTACTTTCCCATCCTGTTGTGTATTTCGTCCTGTGTTTGGCAGCATATTGGACAGTGGTTCTCGCGGTTGCTAGCTTACATTGTTAGCTCAGACGAAGATGGGTGCCGTATCCAGCAGATGCATCATAGGCTCAACAAACTTGATCTGGTGCTTCAAAATTCACCAGATTTTAGTCAGTTTGTCCTCGATGTATGTGCTTAAGGTGTGAATGTATAAGATGGTAGCAGTCGTGGGTTGGGATGGGCAGGCTCACTCATCCACCCACCCCTCTGTATTTTTATCAACATCAGCTTCATCCTGGATATGAGATCCTGCTGCTCTCTGAAGCCTCTACATGCGTAAAAGTGCTGACAGTTGTTTCTCTGAGGACACCTGAAACTGCTGCTGTTTGATGATGTCCAAACAGTCTCTCAGCACCTACAGGTTCACAGAAACCAGTGACGTTAACCAACAATGACCACTGCTCCTGAACGCAGAGCGGCATGCCAGTCTTACCTTCCTGCTGTCCTGAGGTAGAATCACGCCGTCGTCCCAGAGCCGGCCGGACGAGAAGAACGCAGAACTCTCCTCCTCCAGTCTCCTGTTCAAGTCCTCCTCTTGCTGCTGTTGCTCATCCTCAGTGCCAGGAGGAAACAGAGCGCCAGCATGACCAGGCGCCACCATGGACACTCTGGCATTTGGCCACAGGAACAGGAAGTTTGGGTCAAAGCCCCGCCCACACTAGGGACAAACAGCGAGAATCAAATTACTGCTGTCAGATCACAAATGTAGATTTTATTTTGGCAACTAACTACTCCAACTTTTTTCTTTTTTTTTCTTTTTGTCCAGAAATTCATACAATTGAGTAGACGATTGAACTGTTTTTTTTTTTTTTTCCTTTGAAAATAAATAAATAAAAATAATACAAATTCATTCATTCATACAGATCTTTCCACACGTCCTCCAAACAATACCACCATGACGGTTGTTTATTCATATGACTGAATACGACTCTCGGGTTTTGTTTCTGTAAACGGACCGTACAGTTGATCTTTATCCTGCGCCGCACTCATCGACTTTTCAAGTGTCCAAAATGATGGCGGTTGATTCTCCTGCTGCTTAAATTTTCTTTGGTTGCACAGGAACAGCTCTCACAGCACGAGGACTTTCTGCTTATTTTACCGATGAATTACAATCACTCTTACCATGGCGTAGCTGTCGGCACCATGACAGCCACCGATCACCACGGTGATTTTAGGGACAGATGCACAAGCCACTGCTGACATCATTGACCCCTGCGCCTTCAGATGGTTACTGTTGATCTCTGCCTGGAGGAGACAAAAGACATAAATATGAAACTGAAGGACAAATCTGACCTGAACCACCATTGCCGAGCTCAACCTCAGACGGGTGCAAGATCTTAAAGTACAGCCTACATTAGTAAGCCTGAGTATGATCCATGAAGTCCTTGTGGCACTGTTGAGTACACTAGATTGCAGAGACTCAAACTTGTCCCAGTTCTTCGTGAGGTGACCTTGTGTTTTGTTTCACCTGGATTTGAAGTCTTTGTCAAGATATTGTGTCCATATCAACCACATGTCCAAACTGATGTAAAGCAGTGAGACCTGCTCTGCCTTTGGTGATGCAGGTCATAAAAATGTTCATCGATTTTGGCCAACTCTCTGTAGTCCTTTCCTACTGAAGGATGGCTCCGGTTACAGAGACTCTGTTAGCTGCTTTAAGAAACTGCCTTTTCTGATTTAGTATCTGGAAAAACTAGACTTAAGTCCGGGGCAACAACCTGCTGGTTAAGAGGTGTAAAGGTCAGTTAACTCCAGCAGGTTTAGAGTTAGATGTTGTCTGTGAGGTGTGTTCTTAGCGACGGAGTCCCTGAAACTCGATACCTGCGCTTTGCAGAGGGTTAGCGGTGCTGTAGGCGCCGTATTCTGAAGGAAGATGAGTGGAATATCCCGCTGGTCGCACAACTGGACAAAATGGCTTCCTTTGAGGGCCGCCTCCTGTGTCAGCTTGCCATTGTTTGCTACTATGCCCACCAGGTGGCTAATACAACAAAAACAACGCGTACATATGGTGAGGAAGCTTTCAAAGCAACTGCGAACATGTCAATATCATTCTTTTGGAGAAAGATTCCTTCATTGTGGATTAAGAAGTTGGGGAATAGGGAGTCTTTTTTTTTCTTTTCTTTTTTTTTAAGTATCACCACACATTAGTGAAATCTGATAGATCTGGAACATGCTGCCCTGCTGGATAAACACATTCAGCTTAGGTATGTGTGCATGTTTTACCCATGTATCCTTGCAAATCCCGTGATGAGTGTGGTTCCGTAACGAGCTTTAAATTCCTGAAAGCGGCTCCCGTCTGTCAGCCGACTAACGATCTGCACAAACGGACAGAAACCGAACACGTCACGTCATTATGTATCAGCAAAACTTCACCTAATCCAGAGGTTCCTGACCTCTGTAAGAACCCGAATACCTGTCTCTCTACTTCCAGGACCAATTCACTGGGAATTTCTAATCCTTCCGGACAGATCTCATTATGTTTGATTTTTAATACTAATTAATAATTATTTATCCCCCTCTAAAATTCTATATCGTCACTTTCCTAAAATAATGGCCTAAGTCATGTTCTGGGAAATATGACTTAGGCCATTACTTTAGGAAGGTGCCATTATATAATGTGGCTTCAGTAAGTGCCTGCATTTGTGTGTGTGTGTGTGTGTACACCATTTTAACATCCAGACTATCGTTGTAACTCCTCGGAGCAAGTCCCAGCAGCTCCTCTGAAATATACAGCGGCTCCTCCTCCTCCTGCACCTCCTCTTCCACTGGCAGTTGGTAGTTGAGGGTGGAAATGATGTTTCTGGCGTATTCATACGCCGCCTCCTCCTCCCAGGCAAAATGATCCACACAGCCACTCACCCTGAAAATGGAGACAAACTCAGGGCAGCATCTGTTTTCTCCACAGTGAAACACTGACGATGAGAATAAAATGTGTGAAAGAATAACTGCTTTTGATAATGACACAAGAGGGCGGAGCTTGCGATCACACCCATTTGTCCATCATGCCATCTACAAGCACAATATCATAAAACCAACAGATGGATTTTGCTAAAATTCTGTATAAGACTATTGATCTCACAGTGGAGAAATTCACATTACATCAGCTCTTAAAAAACAAGATGGGTGCGAGTAGAATAGTATGTAAGAAAAGACTGGATTACTGCCTCCAGTGAAGGGAACAAGATTACAGCTGCAGTTAAGGCTTCGGCCAGTAGGCGGTGCACTAACCTTAAGAACCAGATTTAAAAAAAAAAATCAGGGTCCGTATGCTTGGTGCAGCATAAAGTCCTCTCAAAGAGCACCTAACTCAGCCTAAAATATCCTGGCAAGGACTCCCAACCTAAGAGAGGCCCAAGAGGTGTCTGAGAGCAACTCTGGGCAAGAAGTTGACAGAAACTCCTGTCTTAGTGAGGAGGCGGGTGTGACCCCGTTGCTAGGTATGACGTGGTCCTTTAAGAGCTGTGATTGGTTGTCACAGAAAAGGAAGGGGAAATAAAAAAATAAATGCACTCTGCTCCTGCATATGAATGAACAGTAAAATCAACTGATCATATAACTGCATTAGGAAATGCGTAATTGTGAAAATAATTTAATGTCATGATGATGGTACTCAGAAAAATTAAATTGGAGCGATTGCCAAGTCAGTCGCGAAACCTGTAAATTCTTGTGCTGCAGTGCATTATGGGAGTGCTGGGTTTTAGGGTTTTAAATGTTATTGTGGTTCATGTTAATTTAACAATGTTCATGTTATAATTTATTGTGTTTTTGTAGTTCAATTGGTTTAGTGAGTTAAGTGGCACCATGTTGTCACCATAAGCGAAAAGTGTATTGTGTTTGATGCCGTCCCTTTGTTTTATCTGAGAAATAAGAGCGCCTCCCAGTGGCAGAGTGCCAAAAAGACACAAGCTCTCACTTGTCTTTCATTATTTCATGCAAGTCACCACAAAATGAATTGTTACACAGCTTGAAAATGTTTGAACATATCTCATTCACATGCCGATTATCTTCATATTAAAAGTGTGTGTGGGTGTGTGAGTCTATTAATAAGTTCAATGTAAGTACATAATATAATTATAAATGTTAAAATTACATGCATGATACAACAAAGTGTATTTATTTCTGTTGTTGTCCATTTAAAAATCCAATGACAAAACAGAAGTAATAATAAAGTAAAAATAAAAGTAAGACCCTTTGGCTGCTCCCTTGTTTGCACTTGGGGTCGCCACAGTAAATCCAAGGTGGATCTACATGTTGAATTGGCACAGGTTTCACGCCGGATGCCCTTCCCGACGCAACTCCGCATTACATGGAGAAATGTGGCAGGGGTGGGATTTGAACTGGGAACCTTCCACACTGAAACCAAGTGCATTAACCACTTGGCCACCACCCCTGCACAATAAAATAAAATATCAATAATGATAATAATAAAAATAATGATAATATTAATGTGAATATGATAACAGGAACCTAAACAATTTATAAATGCATCAAGACAGTAAATTAACATAAAATAATTACGCAGATCAAGCAGGTAGCGTGTTACTGACTCACTGTCATCTTACATACGGAGAATGTCTCTGCTTTCTCTCTCTTTTCTGCCATTTTCTCTGCTTAAGACACTCTTAGGCTTCTTAAAAGTCCTCCTCGCTACTCTTACCAGTTTGGCACTTTAGGAGCTCTCTTAAGCCTTAAGGTGCTTTGCGGACAACTTTCATCTTAAGATTTTTCTTAGAATAATGTCACGATGAGCTATTTTTAGCCTTAGGCTGCTTCGTGCATACGGGCCCAGGACCTTTTCAAAGATTCAAATCCATTTTGAAACCCAACAACAGCTCTTAATGATCCAGATAAGACGGTCTGGATTAGTTTCTTTTGTGCACCTACTCAGCATGGAGTCTGGCTCCTCCCAGCTCCTCTGGTGTCACTTCCTCACCCGTGGCGGCTTTGACGAGGGGCGGCCCGCCTAGGAATATGTTCCCTATCCGGTTCACCATCACTGTCTCCTCTGCCATGGTGGGTATGTAAGCTCCGCCTGCCGTGCACGAGCCACACACCACAGACACCTCCATGATGGGGGAAAAAAAAACAAACAAAAAAAAACAATGGAGAAGGAAAGCAATTTTTGTTCAGCAACATCAAGGTTTCATCAAAAGAAATGTAAAAAGTACTGTGAGGGTTAATTACGTTAACCTACAAGTGGCACAAAATTGGGCTGTTAATATCTACCAAAAGACACGAGACAAATGTCTTTCATCCTCCTGTGGGGGTGGACTAGTTGCCTGGCTGAGTGGTTGCCATATAGGACCCAAGATGGTTCTGTAATGTGAATGTGGAAATGCAGCACTTTTCTGAAGGGTCTTTGGAGATCTTGAGACGAATTATGTGAAGAAAGTCTTCTATAATACACTCCAATTCTAAGATAGAACTCTACTAGTATATACTAAGGTATATCTAAAAAAAAAAAAAGAAAAGTAGAGTAGAGCCACTTAGGTGCCTGGTCTTGAGAACCAGGGATGGTAGGTTGAAAAGCTTTTTTAACCCGTGGGAACTCTCCCTACCCACCTAAGCGTGACATGGACATTGTGTGAAAATATTTGTCTGCCCGATAACTGTTGGCTGATGATATCAGCCGATATGAGCCTTTCACACATACAGGTATCTCTGAGATTTTTGCTGAGATGAAAGTTTATCTTACTGAACAAACAATGCAGAAAAACAGACTCATCCACCCTTGCTGTGTGAGGGAGAGATTCCGCAGATCGTTTCTCCCGGCCGCTGGCAGACTGTACAATGAACAATGCTAGCACTGT
Organism: Thalassophryne amazonica; assembly: GCF_902500255.1. NCBI lineage: Eukaryota > Metazoa > Chordata > Actinopteri > Batrachoidiformes > Batrachoididae > Thalassophryne > Thalassophryne amazonica. The sequence goes on from NC_047112.1 coordinate 14,504,686, forward strand.
GGTAAACATTGCAACCAGGACAATAATCATGTCATTACCTGTTGTATTTATTAGGTGCAATAATTTAACTTATGGTGCAAACTCTAGTCACTTTACCTACTATATTTTAACCTGACCATATTGTAAATAGAGTAACTTACCGTACATTTCATGCTGAAGTCACTTATTAGATCACTTTTACATCCCGACAGTGTACAACCCCTGGCAAAAATGATGGAATCACCGGCCTCGGAGGATGTTCATTCAGTTGTTTAATTTTGTAGAAAAAAGGCAGATCACAGACATGACACAAAACTAAAGTCATTTCAAATGGCAACTTTCTGGTTTTAAGAAACACTATAAGAAATCAGGAAAAAAAATTGTGGCAGTCAGTAACGGTTACTTTTTTAGACCAAGCAGAGGGAACAAAATATGTAATCACTCAATTCTGAGGAAAAAATTATGGAATCATGAAAAACAAAAGAATGCTCCAACACATCACTAGTATTTTGTTGCACCACCTCTGGCTTTTATAACAGCTTGCAGTCTCTGAGGCATGGACTTAATGAGTGACAAACAGTACTCTTCATCAATCTGGCTCCAACTTTCTCTGATTGCTGTTGCCAGATCAGCTTTGCAGGTTGGAGCCTTGTCATGGACCATTTTCTTCAACTTCTACCAAAGATTTTCAATTGGATTAAGATCCGGACTATTTGCAGGCCATGACATTGACCCTATGTGTCTTTTTGCAAGGAATGTTTTCACAGTTTTTGCTCGATGGCAAGATGCATTATCATCTTGAAAAATTATTTCATCATCCCCAAACATCCTTTCAATTGATGGGATAAGAAAAGTGTCCAAAATATCAACGTAAACTTGTGCATTTATTGATGATGTAATGGCAGCCATCTCCCCAGTGCCTTTACCTGACATGCAGCCCCATATCATCAATGACTGTGGAAATTTACATGTTCTCCTCAGGCAGTCATCTTTATAAATCTCATTGGAACGGCACCAAACAAAGGTTCCAGCATCATCACCTTGCCCAATGCAGATTCGAGATTCATCACTGAATATGACTTTCATCCAGTCATCCACAGTCCACGACTGCTTTTCCTTAGCCCATTGTAACCTTGTTTTTTTCTGTTTATATTTGATCCAGAGTTTAGACACAGCTGACTGTGAACAACCAACATCTTTTGCAACATTGCGTGATGATTTACCCTCTTAAGAGTTTGATAATCCTCTCCTTTGTTTCAATTGACATCTCTCGTGTTGGAGCCATGATTCATGTCAGTCCACTTGGTGCAACAGCTCTCCAAGGTGTGATCACTCCTTTTTAGATGCAGACTAAGAGCAGATCTGATTTGATGCAGGTGTTAGTTTTGGGGATGAAAATTTACAGGGTGAATCCATAATTTATTCCTCAGAACTGAGTGAGTCCATATTTTTTCCCTCTGCTTGGTCTAAAAAAGTAACCGTTACTGACTGCCACAATTTTTTTTTCCTGATTTCTTATAGTGTTTCTTAAAGCCAGAAAGTTGCCATTTGAAATGACTTTAGTTTTGGGTCATGTCTGTGATCTGCTTTTTTTCTACAAAATTAAACAACTGAATGAACATCCTCCGAGGCCGGTGATTCCATAATTATTGCCAGGGGTTGTATACCATCCCGACAGTGCAGCATTGAACTGAACAATGGTAGCCTTAGCTTTACCCGGCACTCAGTGCTTTTTTAGTTCTTGTTTTTTTTAAGAGATACTTGTTTGTTTTATTGCATGCCCTTCTGTCTATTCCTACTGTTCTATGCTGCGATGTGACACTGAAATGTACCCCATTGAGGGATGAATAAAGGCTTATCTTATTATCTTAAAAAACTTATGGTGCCACTACATACTTTGTCCAGCAGAGAGTGATCTGATGGCATTCTTTAAAATGCTGTCAAGAGTGGCTGGGGCCCTATCACCCCTTGGTCATATTATCTACAAGAGACAAAGGCAAAGTGACCAGCTGCCATTAATTTTCAATCAGGTTGGGGATTTTACAGCGACAAGAGATAATTGGTCACTATGCTGCCAGTTAGATGGGGCTAAAATAGTCAAATCTATTTTATGTAAAAGCTGAGCGGTGCAATATGGCAACTGCTAATCTGAGTAAAGGCAGTGTGATGTAGGTTGGTTGGTTGTATTTAGTCATTTATAAAAAAGTTGATGTTAAAGCTGTAACACATCAAGCCTCGGTTACATTTCTTTTGTCATAAGGGTCTAAGAACAAAGTGATAGGAAATCATTGCCATTTGTATGTATATAATTGGCAGATACTGTATAACGGTATTGTAAAAAAATTTTTTACTCCACTATATTGGTATCGTACCCTAGAGCAGGGGTGGCTAAGTGGTTAGTGTGATTAGTTTCAGTGTGGAAGGTTCCTGGTTTAAACTACATCCCTGCCACATTTCTCCGTGTAATGTGGGGTTGCGTCAGGAAGGGCATCCAGCGTAAAAATTGTGCCAAATCAACACGCAGAACCACCTTGGATCTGCTGTGGTGACCCCGAGTGCAAACAAAGGAGCAGCTGAAGGCACTTATATATTGGTATCGTACCCCCAAAAATCCAAATCAGTTGGGCTTAAGAAAATATGTTGAGCAAGAAAATCGAACAGCTACATCCTCAATATGATGCTAACTCTGCATTGGGGTCTCCAAGTGCTTCACAGCCCAGTGAAATCCTCACAGGGAGCTGGTGGTGAGTGGCACAACTGGTGTGGAGTCAAGATGTCAACATTGCACAAATGTCACACGGATGTCCTGCTTCACATTCATTTACCTGTGGGATTTTCATGGCGGACATGATTGCTTCGTTATAGAACATCCTCCCGCCGTGATTCTTATCAGGGAAGATTTCTGACTGGACATTAAAACACACACGCGCGCGCGCACACACACACACACACACACACACACACACACGGTGAGGACAAAATGCCATTCAGTCACAACCAAGCCATTTTTATTTGTCCCTAAATGTAAAACCACTGCCTTTGTGGGGTGTAGAAAAACCTGCAGAGGTAGAAACGCCCCTCCAGAGTCTACGAGGTAGATACAGGGCAGACTGTTCTGAATTGCCACCTCTTGTGCACGTAGTTGCTTCTTTACAGAGATCGGATAAGATGTGCCACCTTTCACTGTGGCATCATTGGCAATGAACACACACCACAGACCGCTAACCCTGCCGATGCCTAAGTGGACACACAAATTGAGACGCTCATGAAGAGGGGACGCTCACATTACTATTACTCTGCTAGCACCAAAAAAGAAAGATCGTCACGACTGGTTTTGACCTGTTATGGCCCCGGCAGCAGGAATGTCCCCATACGGCAGGCCGAGACCCGCCAGCGGTGACAGCTCCAGAAAGTCATCATCATCTAAAAGGAGGTGGAGCCGTTCTCTGACCAGTAACTTCTTATTTCTCTGGGTGTGTCTGGCGATGGCATTGTCCCCACCCCCTTTCCTGACCACCTCCCTCAGTTCCATGTACCTGACAGACACACACACAGGCACACATTCTGACGTAGGTAAGCATTAGACGTGACAACTCCCAGTAATTCATTTTCAGCAGAACAGAACAAATGACCACTGCCTGGCATACTTGTTGCAGCAGGTGGCGCTGTTACAGAGGTTGGCTTCATACACATGTTGCTGGATGGGCTGCAGAGGCAGGTCCAACACCGGGAAGGTGTTCTGCAAAGATCTTCCCTTCCTGGCTGCAGAGCTCATACATTGTAATGAACATCGCAAACACTGCTCACCAAACCTGCAGCAGACAAAAACACCGAACCGGAGTTACTGCCACACACAACACTGGTCAGTGCTCATGTAGGACACAAACAGTTATTACTTGGTTCTAACATAAAAGATACTCTGACAGTCAGTGGTGTACAGATTCAATCAATACACTACGTTTTGAACCTTTTTTCCTTTTATAACATTCACAAATGGTACCAGAAAAACTGACCATAGGATGCAATTAATTCTAATTATTATAGTATAATTATTCTCTAAAATAGGTATTATTAAAAATGTAATCTAATATGTTCAAGTTTCTATACTCAGGTTTCACACTGAAGTCTGTATTCCATGATGCTCTCAATTTAGTTTATTTAAGAGACACAGCATTTTGTTCATTTTTATTTGTACTGGACAATAGATACAAGAACCCTTAACTGGAGTATGCAGGTATGGAAAATGGATGGATGGAACAGATACAAAAACATGATTTAAATTCACTTTTTATTGATCCTTTGCAAATGAAACATGCATTTATCCACTAGATGTCACTGTACCTCAATGTTCTGAACCTCCCACAAGCTAGAATCCTTTACTGAACTTCTATATGATGCAGGGGTGGCGTCCAAGTGGTTAGTGCACTTGGTTTCAGTACAGAAGGTATCCTGTTCAAACCCAACCACTGCCACATTTCTCCATGTAATGTGGAGTTGCATCAGTAAGGGCATGCGGTGTAAATTTAACATGCAGATCCATCTCGGATTTGCTGTGGCAGCCCAGCGTGCAACATGGGAGCAGTCAAAGGGACTTACTTACTGAACTTCTACATGATCCATCACAGGAATCGAAGTATGCCATCTATCTTAGTGTAATTTTAAAACCGTTAAAATGACTATAAAGCACTAATAATGGTTTGTGATCACTGTCTGAACCTAACTGTATTAATTATCCAACTATACACTGCACTCACAAATATTAAAGTGCCAGAAAAACAGTAGCAATAAATGCACACTTAACTCTAAGTAAATCTTTAATCTGTCTTTTCATAACCAAACTTTCGGCCCGAAGACCTTCATCAGGGCATTACTTGAACCTAATTGTATGAAACAATTTTTACGATTCTGACAAGTATATGTTGTTCCCTTGATTTCTGTGGGCATGTGTATCGCTATATATTTATGACTGTCTGGTGTTGTTAATGTGGTTATTTTCCTTTGTTACTGGAGTAACACAAGATTATTTTTATGACAATCCCATTAAACGTTATTTGTAAATCCCACCCCCCAGGTATGGGGTATGTTCAACGATGTCCAGTTTATGTCCCATCATGGTGAATCCATACTTCCATTTGTTTGGATCTCTCAAACATTTCATTTTGCCCATCACTAGCCAGGTGGTGATCACAGGACAATCACAACAAAAATGGTGTAATGGTCACCCATGCAAAAACAAAGAATGCCATAAATTTCGATTTTGATTATGCTCTGGACCATTTCAGTACTTCCATTTACACAGTGAGATGGCAGTTTTTACAGACTGCTTAAATATCTCCTGTTGATCTCCATGAAACTGTGAAATACCCAATCTCATCAGGGCTAAGAGTTGATGTTGGTCAGGATCCAGGTGTGAATTCTCAATATTTTTGTGTTCTTAAACAGCAGATATTTTTACAAGGAGTCAAAAACATTATTTCCTAGCTATTTTTATGACATGAGGGAAGTTTCGGTGACATGTGCATTCACCATATTTTCGCTAACCTCCCAAACAACACAAATGACCGGCCTTTCTTTCTCTTTCCTTTAAACTGTAGCAGAGGAATGCACTCCGAGTGCTGTTCTGGTCGGAACTGAAAGAACCTTTCTGTCAGATTTGCATGGATTAAAACAGAGGATAAAGTTGAGCTGGAACGTTGAACAAGTACAGACGGTTGCCCAGTTCCGGTGTTGTGCCAGATTCAGCACCCCTGCCGTGAAATGCACCCCCTTCGCGGGAACGCGCATTTGAACCTCGTCGCCTTTAAACTCACATTTAACAGCACAGATACACAGTTTGCGCGGACAAAAATGTTCACAAATCAGTATGATTTTTATTCAATGTCACGTTGTCTCCAGATATGTGGGAGTGAACAGAATATGTTCATATTTACGAGCACTAATTGGCTGCTATTGTTTAGTCGGAACGAAGCGTCTCTATTTTCATGTTTATTTCATGACGTTTCATCACACGATGGTGTTTGTTTTAGTGTTTATTTGTTTAAATGATTTTAATTTTATTCATTGACGTTATAAATGAATATGCAGCTTGAATTACTGTGGAATGTTTAAGGACTGCTGAAATTAGCGTCCATTCCTATTGTCTGTATATGCATTATGTTTGTATATAATATATTAATTTATTCAGCGCATCCTCATCATCATCAGAATTATTATTATTATTATTATAAAAATGTAATCAAAACAATGCTGAATCTGGCACAACACCGGAAGTGGGCAAGTGACTACATATTTTAGCAATATTAATGCTTATTTTTAGTTTCACATTTAAACATTTATAACATTAAACACAATGGTCTTCTAAACTGTCAAGTCACCCATTAAAACCTAAGTAAAAAAAATCTCATCGAAACTCTTATTTTAATTAAGTTATTTTTTTTAACATTCTATTTTTCCACCTGTTGATTATTTTCACCCCGTTTAGGTAACAATTGTGTTAAAGGTCACCAAAAGCACCGTCTGCCAAATTCAAAATTAAAATAATAAATGCATCAACTTTGGATAAACGAATCTTACCGTATCATACAACTGTACATATTTGTTTGGGAAAAAAAAAAATCCCCAGAAAGTTTAAAAACAAAAACACTTTTCAGCGCACAGCTGCTAGCAAACAGCTACAAACAAAGAGCTCAGTCCGCCTCCTTTTTCCTCCTTCTTCTTCTTCTATGGCGTTTAACGGCAGTCGGCATCCTTATTGTAGCGTTGCTGCCACCTTCTGCATCAGTCCGTTATAGCAGCACTAAGTCCTCCAGAGTCCAGTGTCTTTCAAGTATTTTTTTTTTTTTAAAAGCCAACACTTCCCTTTCTTACTTGACTCTATGTCTGAAATACTTCCTACTACTACTGAATCTGTCACTCTACTATCTATTGAAAATAAATGCCCACCCTTAGTCTCCTGCTCCCAGTATTTTTTGCCATTGTGAGTTAATTTCCCTCCTGACAATACACTTGCCCTCTGCTTTGGAAAGATTGATACTGATGTTTATGTTTCCATTTGTCACAGCTTTTTTGGCCATCCTATCCACCTTCTCATTTGCTGAGTTACCTATATGCGCTGGAACCCACATCAACATTATCTCCACCCCTTTCCTTGCCACATCCCTAATCGCCTAAAGAATGTCATAAATGAGTGTAGAGAACGCAGTAACATAAGCAAATATGAGAGTGAGTACCCCATGGCAGCAAGCTTCATCCGGAGAAACTTTTATGTGGATGATGGACTCATCAGTCTGGATACAGTTGAAAAGGCCAAGCAACTTGTCCATGAAGCAAGAGAAGTCTGTCAGAAGGGACAACTGCGACTGCACAAGTTTGTTTGCAATAACAGAGCTGTCTTGGAGACCATTCCAGAGAGTGAGCGTGCTGTAGAAGTCAAGGACGTGGACTTAAACTACACAGCGCTACAAGCTCAGCGAGTGTTAGGAGTGAAGTGGAACATAGATATTGGATGTCTTCTTATTCAATGTGGTCCAGCAAGAAAGAACAGCCACTAGAAGAGGCATCTTATCCACAGTTGCCAGCATATATGATCCGTTAGGATTTCTGGCCCCCTACATCTTGACTGGGAAAAGAATCTTGCAAGAAATGTGCAAACGAGGTGTAGGCTGGGATGAGCCTGTCCCGGCAGAATTAAGGCCAAAGTGGGAGACATGGCTCAATGACCTGTACAATGTTCAAAACATTCAAATACCAACGTGCTTTGTTCCCAGCGATCTTGGCACGATCCAGAAAATTGAGCTGCATCACTTTTCTGATGCCAGTAATGATGGCTATGGGCAGTGCTCGTATATCAGGATCGTAGCTGAAGAACAAGTGCATTGCACTTTAGTTATGGCCAAGGCTAGGGTAGCACCCATGAAGATTGTCAGTATCCCATGTCTGGAGCTCACCGCTGCCACAATCTCTGCAGCTGTAAGCAAGATTCTCAGAGAAGAGCTGGACCTGAGGATAGATGAAGAGTACTTTTGGACGGATTCGCAAGTGGTACTGGGGTACATCAAGAATGATGCCCGACGCTTTCATGTTTTTGTAGCGAATCGGATCCAGAAAATCAGAGATGCTACTGACCCCAATCAATGGTTTTACATTGAAACAAGTCAAAACCCGGCAGATCATGCATCTAGAGGACTCAAGGTGGCAGATCTAATGGTATCAGATTGGCTAAGAGGACCCAAGTTCTTATGGGAACAGGAAATTGTGACTAACCCAACAACCCCAGAGCTTCTCATAGGTGACCCAGAGGTCAAAGTCCTGAAAACTGATGTTGTGAAAGAAGATGACCTCCTGAAAAGGTTGGCAAGATTTTCAGACTGGGTCATATGCCTCAACGTCATTGCTCGCATTCAGAGGCTGGCTCATAAGGACATATCTGGGCCTGTTACTGTAGAGGAGGAAAGAAAGCAGCTCTCGTGCTGATCAAGGCGGCACAAAAAGACACATTTGGAGAAGAGTTCAAACTGCTTAGCCAATCACAAAAATTCAGGAAAACTCATAAAATATATGAGCTTGACCCATTCCTTGAGGACAGAGTGCTCAAAGTTGGTGGCAGGTTAAGAAGGTCATCAGCTTCGCTGGAGTTCAAACATCCCGTAATACTCCCGGAAGAAGGCATCGTAACACAATTGATACTTGACCATTGCCATAAAAGAACACAGCACCAAGGCCAAGGGCAAACACTGAACAAACTCAGAGCCAATGGATACTGGATAATGGGTGCCAGTAAAGTAGTGGCCAAGCACATCAAGAGTTGCGTGACATGTAGGAGGGTGCAGGGATGAACAGAAGAACAGCGCATGGCTGACTTGCCTGTTGATCGAATAGAGCCATCTCCTCTTTTCTCATACACAGGCATCGACTGTTTTGGCCCTTTCTACACAAAGCAAGGTAGAAAAGAGTACAAGAGGTATGGGCTGTTGTTAACATGTTTAAGCTCCCGGGCCATCCATATCGAGATGCTTGAAGATCTGACAACCGATGCATTTCTAAATGCATTGAGATGCTTCATAGCAATCAGAGGAACAGTCAGACAAATAAGATCTGACCAAGGTACGAATTTCATAGGAGCAAAAAATGAGTTGGGAAAGTGCTTGATGGAACTTGATAAGGAAAGGATCGCAACCTATCTAGCAAGAAAGGAATGTGACTTTCTCATGAATGTTCCCGAAGCCAGTCATATGGGAGGCATATGGGAGCTTCAGATACGGATGACCAGGAGCGTGATGAGCTCTGTCCTTGCTCAGGCTAAAAGACGACTGGATGACTCCTCATTAAGAATGTTCTTCTACAAGGCCATGTCTATAGTCAACAGTTGCCCGCTGACAACAAACACCCACGCTGATCCCAAAAGTGCTGAACCCTTGACACCCAATCACTTGCTTACTATGAAGCCTACAGTACTCCTTCCACCTCCTGGAAAGTTTGTTCAAGAAGATCTGTATGCAAGAAAAAGATGGCGCAAAGTGCAGTATTTCTCAGAACAGTTCTGGAGCAGGTGGTGCAGAGAATACTTAACCAACATCAGCCTTCGTCAGCAGTGGCATACAATCAGACGAAACGTGCAGGTTGGAGATGTAGTCATTGTTAAGGATGAAAAGACTCCTAGAAATGAGTGGTCACTAGCTAAAGTTGTTGAGGCTAAGGAAGATGATGATGGTCTTGTGTGAAAGGTGAAAATACAAGTAGGCCAAAATAAGTTAGGACCAAAAGGTGAGCGCTTAACGCAACCTTCATTTCTTGAGCGTCCAGTCCAGAAATTAGTTGTGTTTGTTGAACATTATTCAAAATAGCTCAGCATTCACATAAAAATGAAAGGTCAATTACTTAATATACCAGTTATTGATAGAAATTATGAGTAAAGGTTGAGTTTGAAGTTATTAGAAAATTACAAGTTTTATTTCTTTGAATATGGTGAAAGTAAACCTTTTGTAATTTTGGTGGCAGTGTAGCGAACGCAGTAACATAAGCATTTTTTTTTGTGAATTTATTTATTTTACCTTTAATATCCATTTTATATTTTGTGCATACTTTGGGAAGATTGTTTGATTAATAACGTCACCTGACTACGTCAGCAGTTGGGTCATCACTTGGTTACGTGATGCACTTGATGGAGAAATGTGACTTTCGTTTAATAGTCAGTCAGTGTGTGCAAGCGGTATAGGCAAAGACAAAAGACTGAAATATGAAGAAATGGACTTCTAGCAACTCCTAACCTTCTGGTTGGAGGCGCACACGGTATGGACATTTGAGTGAAATATTCTTGTATTTGTATGTGTGTAAATTTTTTTTTGAGAACGTTGATATTTTATGTAGTAAGTGTCAGTTAAGCAATTCATAGATAGGAACATGACGGTTTCACTGATGTGTATTTGCCACCGTGTATTTATTTCAGTGTTCGCGGTGGTCTTGGGCGTTTGTGAGACAGAACATTCCTGTAATAAAACGTTTGAACCATCAGTTGGAGCGTGGCACTTTCATCAACCAGTTAAGAAAAGTTGGGAGCAGCTATAATGAGATCTTGCTCACTCCTGGATGAACCTGTCCCAATACTATTGACAGCTGATACCGAGTCACTGTACATCAATCCAAAGTTCTTGACCATAGGTGACGGTACAGGTGTAAATCAGCTCGGCTGTTAAATTGAGAGCCTCACTTTCTGGCTCATCTCTTTCTTCAACACAGCAGTCTGGTACATCATCTGTGCCATTTGCTTTTCCTACCAAACAAAATAACTAAAAGTTACTTTTCTGATTACTCAATCTCAAAAATAACCACGTTAGATTATAACACCGAATGAAGTTCCACTGGTATGTGTTTATTTATAAATGTCTATTAGGTCTATCTCCACCTTATCTTAGTAATTTATTGCAAGTTTCGATAACTCCATATAGTACACGCTCAGCCCAACTCATCTTGATTAATGTACCTAAAATCAAATCAAAATATGGAGAACTATCCTTTACTTATGCTGCAGAAAAAGACTGGAATGAGATTCAAAAGGCATTAAAACTGAGCGTGTTGATAGGAATTTTGAAGCGTGTTTTAAAGAATCTGCTGGCTGAAACTTGCTCATGCTTTGGCTAAAATGAAGTAATTAGTATTTTTTTTCTGTGTATATGACTGAAAATGTTATTGTTTCCTACTAATTCTACAGTTGTAAACCTGTTCTGTTGTATAGACTGTAAAAGTTTGTTGTTTGATCCACTTTGTGATTTACCTCTGTGTTTCTCCCTATCCACCAGGTCGTTATTGTAAATAAGAATTTTTTTCTTAATAAGTTACGTGGTTAAAAAAAAATAATAATAAAGATTGCAAGTTACTTTATTAGTTACATTCAGCAGCTGCTGACAAGTTGTCCGCAGCTGCTAGTGAAGTAACTGTAGTAACTGTAAAGTGTAACTGTTTAAAGTAACTTTTCAAAGTTACTGTGTCAACACTGGGCACAAGTGATTGAAAGTAGCTGTATTGTACATGATTATCACTTACTGAGGTGTTGCTGGGCCGGTAGCATAGATTTACATTCACGCCACCTGTCCATACCTGCCCGCTAGAGGTGGGCGGATTGATCCTAATATCAATAATATCGATACCAACGCTGGTATTGATATTGAATGATCCTCATGTAAAAGATCGATACTCAAGCTTTTTTCTCTCCTGCACGGACTGACCGCTGCGCACACAGATCCATCAAAGTCTACTCTCTGTCTGTAAGAGTAGCGCTGCGCTGTGTCACACAACAAGGAGCAGCGCACCCTCCCCCCTCTGGTCTTTTGTTGTTGCACCATCACGTGGCTCAGCGGCGCCGGCCAACAGCCATGCAGGTAGGCTCAGCCCGGCCCACCCACTCAGCGTTCTCCTCGAGTCAGCCCTGAGATTTTGTTTTAAGTTGTGTTGAGTGATATTTTTTTAAACAAAAATGTTGATTGTGATAATAAAGTATTTTGTTGTCACGTACAATGTTTGGCGAAATTCTATCGTAGGTCTTTTGGATCCTTTGGATCTGTGAAGCTTAAATATGACAAAGTATCGGTATCGATATCGGCGATACTGGGCCTGTATTTACTTGGTATCGGATCAATACCAAAATTCCCGGTATCACCCACCTCTAATGCCCGTAGTAGCGGGCGGGTATTGGGATACCCGCCCACTGTGCATAAAGTGATGACGTCATAGCATGCGCAACCCAAGAACTGTCCGCAGACGATAACATGAAAAGGTGAGAAGTGTGTGTTGGTCCCAATATGGATATTCCTAATGATTTTCTCATGGATTGTCCGACAATGAACAGCAGCCAAAGCAGCCAGCTTGATGAGGACGCTTTTTACGTATGTGTTTGGTGGGTGTCGTGCATTTTGAAATGACATTAAATACTGTTGATGTGATTCCATGTGTTGTGTATCTCAGTAAATGATAATAATGCAAATGATATGCAGTTGTCATGCGGTATGCATTTTCAGAGGCCCAACATCCAGACTGGGCATGGATGTCGGGCCTCTGAAAATGCATACCACCCTCCAAAAGCATGTTATTGTTTTATTGTTATCACTTTACCGAGGTGTTGCTAAGCCGGTATCGTAGATTTACATCGACACTACCTGGCTATACCCGCCCGCTGTGCGTAAACAAATGACGTCATAGTGCGTGCAGCCCAAGAACTGTCTGCAGAGGTGGGAAAAAAAACTGTCCGCAGAGGAAAAGATAAAAAGGCAAGAAGTGTGTGTTGGTCCCAATATGGACATTCCGGATGATTTTCTCATGGATAGTACGACAATGAACAGCAGCCAATTAAGCAGCCAGCTTGATGAGGACACACTGGTGAATTTGGAGAGCAGCGCACGCCAGCCGACACGACAAAAGTTAAAGTGAGCCAACTTTTTATGTACGCGTTACGTGTTTCGTATCTCAGTAAGTGATAATAATGCAAATAACATGCTGTTGTCGTGCGGTATGCATTTTCAGAGTCCCTCCGTCCATGCCCTCGCCCGCAATGACAGATATTCGCCCTCGTCTAACTCGGGCAAATATCTGTCATTTTGGGCGACTGGACATGAACGTCGGGCCTCTGAAAATGCATACCGCCCTCCAAAAGCATGTTATTGTATTATTGTGTAAATGCCAGGACATATGCTACACACAAATGTAGCCTTCAAAGGATGCAGTCATAATGGTACATCACCCCACCCCCCACTCCCCATTCAGCCCCCGGTGTAAAATTTCCTTCCACCGCCTCTGTGTGCTGTTCGAACACTTCTCAACTAGTTTTATGCTTGTTTTTCACTAATAATGATGCTTGTTTTTGTCGTTAGATCTGGCAACACACTTCATTGCTCTGTCTTGCTTTCAGTCAGGAGGAGCAGCAGGAGGAGGAGGATGAGGAGGTGGAGGTGTCTGTCCCATGTCCTGCGTGCAGACGACGTTCAGTCAGGAGGAGGAGCAGCCGAGTAGGAGGAGAACTAGAGTCCAGGCAGCAGCAGCAGCAGCGTCTTCAGTACAATCAGCGGCGGCAGTTTTGGAGATCCCGAACGGGGAAAACTGCGTCCAATAATCCGGGAGAACTCAGCACGGTGGATCCGCGATGAGCTGGGGCACGGAGCTGTGGGTGAGTTCACACTCTTCCCTCCGTGTTTCAGACACTTTTTTGTGTCATTTTTATTTATTTACTGATTGTCCGACGGGCTGGAGTAAAGGTGTTACCTTTTAGCTTTGTGCGCGCCCAGAAGCTAAGATTAAAGGCAAGCTAACAGCTAATCCGCGGAGGGCGCACCTTGACGGCGGTGACAGCGGCGAACAATAGGCCGGTTAGCCGACACGCAGGCGGGCCAGCCGGGCAGCTCCCCACGCCGCCGCCGCCGCCCTCCGACCCCCGACCCACTCAGCTTTCACTGAACGTGCGCCGCAGTTTCTCCGGGTGTTTTGCTGGAAGTTCTAAAGTTGTATGTTGACGGTTTCATTTGTTTGTTTTTGGTGTGTCACACCCAGGAGCTGGCAGACCCCCAACAGAACGGTGTCTTTGTGAAATAAGTGAGCAGAAAGCGACTCGTACTCACATAAACTCCGTCTGTTATAGGAGTAGGGTGGAATCAGGCTGGAATCTGCTTCATTTCTCCTGCTTCTAACTGATTTATGTGCGGTGCAGTGCAGTGGCGGCTCCAGAGGGGGGCTTCTTGGTGGGACGAATTGGGTCAATTAAATGTGGAAATTTGCATTAAAGTAGCTACTTGGGGTATGTGATATTGATAAAAGTATTATAGCTTGATGTTTCTTGGATTTTTGTGATTAATAATATGCTGCTGATATTTTGCCTCCAGTTACGTGGTAACATGACGACGCATGGAGATTTGTTGTTTCATCACATTTATTGGGAAATTAAGGACCTTCTGGAATGGGAATATCGCTGGCACATAATCTGGGTGTGATTCATCGTGGGATTTGATTTAAAATAAATAAATAATAGGGATGTGAATCTTACAACAACTCACGATTCAATTCGATTCCAATTCTTGGGGTGACAATTCAATCCAGAATCGATTTTCGATTCAAAGAGCTCTGAGAAATAGTTATATTACTTAAAAAATGTTTATGTTTAAGAAAATGCAGCTTTACAAGGTTAATCAAGTGATTCTAAAGATGTAAATTTACTTATCTGCTTTGCTCGTTCAGAGTTGGCTGGCAGTTTAGTGAAGTGATGGAGTGTGTGCTGATCAGTAGTCGGCAGAGACCGCTGCTCCGCTTATTTTAGCTCCGGGTGATGGCGTAGCATGTGGGCTTGTGGATTTGAAGTGTTTCTGAAGTACTTGACTTTCATTTTGCACACTGCATAAGTCATGTCAAGCTCCTTCTTACGCAGCAAATAATAAAATCCAAAATGCGCCCAAACATTTGCCTTCAGAAAAGACAGTGCTGGCTGAAGTAGCTCTTTGTCCGCCATGCTAAGCTGCAGCTTACGAATGTTTGAAGCACGCCGGACCCTCCCCTCGTGCGGACGCTGCAGTGTGGAGGCCGTTGCCTGACAAACAGTACACGTAGCGAGTAAGCAAGAAAATATTTAAGAAAATGCTTTTTAAAAATCGGACATAAAATTGGACATTTTGGATCGATTCAGAATCTTAATAAATAAGAATCGTGAATCGATTTTTTTTTTTGTTTCCCCCGGCACCCCTAATAAATAAACATTTTAAAAAAATATATAGACATTAACTTATGTTTGAATGCCTTCAGTGACCACATTTCATGCTGGTTTGCACTTGTTTTTTTTCCTCCTGTGTGATGAGGGGTTGCCACCATTTTTGTTGCTTACAACCAATTTACTATGGGCGAGTTGAACAGGAACCCCTCCCCCCAGTGCATGCTGAAGAGCTGAAATTTATATCATGGTATAATTTTAGTAGTAACTACTGATATCGCTGTATGCTCCTTCACTACAAATACTCCTGAAAGGGTAAATAACTCTTATGGCTACTGCATGGTATTGATTGTCTGTTACTCGGATGTAGATGACATAATAGAGATATTTTAGAACATTTATTGTGCAAAGAGGTACAAGTCCTATACTGGCCCGTTGGGCAAATGCTGCCTTCGGTTGCATGTTGGAAATCATTAATTCCGGGTTGTCCAGTCTTAATGCTTTCCAGTGCATCTGCTCAGGAAAAGGACATTGGCTTCCTTTTTATATTTTCTTGCGCCATCTTGAGAGGGAGATTGTCACAAGTTTGTAATCCACCACTGTACTGAGAGCAACGACCAAGGTCCCCAACTGGAGTCAACCCGCCATCAAACACTGCATACAAGTAAAAATTATAAGAAAGGTTATTGTGTTTGTCGCGCACTTTATGCAACGCCATATTGTTGTGATGTTAGATCTGCAAACCTGGGTCTTCATGGATCTTGCCTGAGTTTCCAATTTGGAATTCTGTCTTGAATGGGCCTTCTATTGCACTTTTCTGAGTCAGTACTTGTGTTTTTGTTTGCTTTAACTGAATTCCAGGTACGCTCGAACACAACATTGTCTCTGGATACTATAGCATAAAGCTGCAATAAATAGGAAAAATAGAAAACCATATTCACTGAATGTAAATTTTTTTTACCAACCTTCTTCTTCTTCTTTGTCTTTCGGCTGTTCCCGTTAGGGGTCGCCACAGCAGATCAATCGTTTCCATCTCACCCTGTCCTCTGTATCTTCCTCTGTCACACCAACCACCTGCATGTCCTCTCTCAGCACATCCATGAACCTCCTCTTTGGTCTCCCTCTTCTCCTCCTGCCTGGTGGCTCCATCCTCAACATCCTTCTCCCTATATACCCTGGGTCCCTCCTCTGCACATGTCCAAACCATCTCAGTCTCGCCTCTCTGACTTTGTCTCCAAACCGTCCCACCTGAGCTGTCCCTCTGATATGTTCATTCCTAATCTTGTCCATTCTTGTCAGTCCCAAAGAGAATCTCAACATCTTCAGCTCTGCCACCTCCAGCTCTGCCTCCTGTCTTTTTGTTAGTGCTACTGTCTCTAAACCATACAACATAGCTGGTCTCACTACTGTTTTGTAAACTTTCCCCTTCACCCTTGCTGATATTCTTCGGTCACAAATCACTCCTGCCACCTTTCTCCACCCACTCCACCCTGCCTGCACTCTCTTCTTCACCTCTCTACCACACTCTCCATTACTTTGAACAGTTGACCCCAAATATTTAAACTCATCTACTTTCACCACTTCTACTCCTTGTAACTGCACTATTCCACTGGGCTCCCTCTCATTCACACACGTGTATTCAGTCTTGCTTCTACTGACTTCCATTCCCCTTCTCTCCAAAGCATATCTCCACTTCTCCAGACTAGACTCAACTTGCTCTCTACTCTCACTACAGATCACAATGTCATTTGCAAACATCATAGTCCATGGGGACTCCTGTCTGATCTCATCCGTCAACCTGTCCATCACCACTGCAAACAAGAAAGGACTCAGAGCTGATCCTTGGTGTAATCCCACCTCCACCTTGAATGAGTCTGTCATTCCGACTGCGCATCTCACCGCTGTCACACTATTCTTGTACATGTCCTACACTACCCTAACATACTTCTCTGCCACTCCAGACTTCCTCATACAATACCACAACTCTTCTCTTGGCACCCTATCATAAGCTTTTTCTAAGTCCACAAACACACAATGTAACTCTTTCTGTCCTTCTCTGTATTTTTCCAACAGTATTCTCAGAGCAAACATTGCATCTGTAGTGGTCTTTCTCAGCATGAAACCATATTGCTGCTCACAGAGCTTCACCTGTTTTCTAAGCCTAGCTTCTACTACTGTTTCCCATAACTTCATGCTGTGGCTGATCAGCTTTATACCTCTGCAGTTACTGCAGCTCTGCACATCACCCTTGTTCTTGAAAATAGGAACCAGCACACTTCGTCTCCACTCCTCAGGCATCCTCTCACTTTCCAAGATTTTATTAAACAATCTGGTTAGAAACTCTACTGCCATCTCTCCTAGACATTTCCATGCCTCCACTGGAATGTCATCTGGACCGACTGCCTTTCCACTCTTCATCCTCTTCATAGCAGCCCTCACTTCTTCCTTGCTAATCTCTTGTACTTCCTGATTTACTCTCACCACATCATCCAGCCTTTTCTCTCGCTCATTTTCTTTATTCATCAACTCTTCAAAATATTCCCTCCACCTTCTCAGCACACACTCCTCACTTGTTAGCACATTACCATGTACATCTTTTACCACCCTAACCTGCTGCACATCCTTTCCAGCTCTGTCCCTTTGTCTGGCCATTCGACTATCCCAAATCTTTTTCGCCAACCTCTTTCTCCTTATGCTTTCCTGGACCTCTTCATTCCACCACCAAGTCTCCTTGTGTTCCTTCCACTGTCCAGATGTCATACCCAGTACTGCCCTAGCTGTCTCCCTCACCACATCTGCAGTACTT
This sequence comes from Thalassophryne amazonica, assembly GCF_902500255.1. NCBI lineage: Eukaryota > Metazoa > Chordata > Actinopteri > Batrachoidiformes > Batrachoididae > Thalassophryne > Thalassophryne amazonica. Next base: position 14,522,646 of record NC_047112.1, read on the forward strand.
TTCCAGTTGTCCAAAATTGCTTCCCCTCCAACCAGTGCTTTTCTCACCTGCTCGCTAAATTTCACACAACAGTCTTCCTCCTTCAGCTTCCACCATCTGATCCTTTGTTGAGCTCTCACGCTCTTCTTCTTCTTTACCTCTAAAGTCATCCTACAAACAACCATCCTGTGCTGTCTAGTGACACTCTCTCCTGCTACCACCTTACAGTCTGTGATTTCTTTTAGCTTGCATCTCCTATAAAGAATGTAGTCCACCTTTGTGCACCTTCCTCCACTCTTATATGTTACCCTGTGCTCCTCCCTTTTCTTAAAGTAGGTATTCACCACAGCCATTTCCATCCTTTTTGCAAAATCAACTACCATCTGTCCTTCCCCATTCCTATCCTTGATACCATATCTACCCATTACTTCCTCATCACCTCTGTTCCCTTCACCAACATGCCCATTGAAGTCTGCTCCTATCACCACTCTTTCATGCTTGGGCACACTCTCCACCACCTCATCGAACACACTCCAGAAATCTTCTTTCTCCTTCATCTCACAACCTACCTGTGGGGCATATGCACTGATGATATTCATCATCACCCCTTCAATTTTCAACTTCACACTCATCACCCTGTCAGACACTCGCTTAACCTCCAACACACTTTTAACATACTCTTCCTTCAAAATGACCTCAACACCATTTCTCTTCCTGTCCTCACCATGGTACAACAACTTGTACCCACCGCCAATGCTCCTGCTCTTACTTCCCTTCCACTTGGTCTCTTGCACACACAATATGTCTACCTTTCTCCTCTCCATCATATTAGCCAGCTCTCTCCCTTTACCAGTCATACTACCAACATTCAAAGTCCCCACTCTCATTTCCACCCTTCTAGTTTTCTTCTTCTCCCGCTGTTCAAAGTCCCCACTCTCATTTCCACCCTTCTAGTTTTCTTCTTCTCCTGCTGTTCGTGGCAACGTTTTCCTCCCCTTCTTCGTCGTCTTTGCCCAATTTTTTTACCAACCAAAAAATAACATAAAAAATTACAAAATAAGTAGCTCCAGTGTTGCAGGAATAGGCCTGCACAGTGCATGAATAAATGCTCTTTGAAGGATGCAAGATTTTATGGATTGGATCTTTTTAATTTTCTTTTTCCTATTAAACACAGATGTTTTCAAATTCCTTCCTTTTGAAGGGTCATAAATTAATTTGAAATGAAAGCCAAGGGCCTGATATAAATGTTGATCTTCATGCACTTACAAGTGTGTGTGTGTGTGTGTGTGTGTGTGTGTGTGTCTTGAACCATTTATAGTACTGCCCATCTCTACTTCATAGGATGTTAATGGTTGCTCATAAAGATATGTAAGGAAAACAAGTTTTATTTCAAGAATTGAGGTAAAAACAGCACAGAAGTGCTGTAATTGCTTTTGTCATTGTAGGGCACTTTTTTTTGCGGAATGATTCTGCTTAGCTTTCCTCAGTGTGTTTTTGCATCACCACCGTGTTTGTTGAAAGAATTTCATATTCTTCTTGGGATGTTCTCATCCGATTGCAAAGATCAATATTGGACTTGATCAAGGCATGTTTGATTGATCAGAATTTGATTTTATAAACTTGAGTCTCACATGATTAGTCTGTGTTCCTTCATCAGTCCTTTTCATTAGCGCTGTGAATATGAATTATAAATATAATTAAAAGATTAGTCAGTGTTGAAATTAGTTCTTAGTTTTCAAACAGTATAAAGTCTGATTTACATTTTTTAAATCAATGTTACAAAATAATAAAATTTGGTCTCCTTTGTGGCATCATATTCAAGAAGGCGTGAGACTGTAATTGCTGCCAAAGGTGCATCAACAAAGTATTGCACAAAGGCTGTGAATACTTACGTACATGTGATTGTTTAGTTTTTATTTTTTAATAACTTTGCAAAAAAATTTAAAAACCTTTTTTTCGTGTTGTCATTATGGGGTGTTGTGAGCTGAATTTTCGGGGGAAATTAATTTACTCCATTTTGGAATCAGGCTGTACCATAATGAAATGTGGAAAGAGTGAAGCGCTGTGAATACTTTCCTGATTCACTGTACGTGTGTGAACCTGAGTGGCATACGGGAGTACTTGACCTCCATATGATACTCCTATGGCTGACATCAGTGGTTATTATCTGCAGTTTAAATCAGCTAATTATTTGCTTGCTCAGCCCACGAGTGAATCAAGAGCAAGCTGCCACAGATGAGGTGGTAACTGCTCATTTGTGATTCATAAAGTTTGCAAAATGGTATCATGAACACAGGACTCTCAAACCAAGACTGTAGACAGATGTGTTGGTGCTGTCACATCAGCCCCCCCCCCCCCCCCCCAACTGCTCAATTTCAAGTAGTTAATTAAAAATGTGCTTAATGGAAATGCATGCATTTTGGTGAAACTGTACATATGTTGTTGTTGTGTTTTTTTTTTTTGTTTTTTTTTTGGTAATGAGAATTGTGATACCATGACAATTCAGCTACACCATGGAAGGAATAATGGCTTCTTGTGAAAGAATCATCAATTTATAAAATACACAAATTGTAAAAAAAAAAAAAAAAAAAAAAAAAAAAAAAAAAGATGCCATCAAGGATTGCAAGTTATACTTCAAAGTAATTTCTTTCTTTAAGCATTCACCACAGGTTGCCTTATTTTCTGGAGTATAAATTGCACCTGTTTAATAAATTCCTCCCATATATACTGTAAGTTGCACTGGAGTATAAGGTTTTTCAGCGCTTACATTTGGGATTTTTGTGCATTGTTGTAGTGCATGTTATTGACATTTATTCTTTTATTATTGAGTTTATTTTGTTTAATGTTTTGATTCCTGAGAAAGTCCAGCATAAATAGCCATAACTGTTATGATTAATAATGAATGTGATTTAAAAAAAAAAGTTCTCTGTACATAAGTTGCACCAGAGATGTCATAGGACCTCCCAAACTAGTAATAAAATAAAATAAATCAATAAAGAGACTTATACGCTGGATAATACTGTATTTTCTATATACAGTGACGTAATTATGTGTTGAATTTGTGCGTTATATGTATCAAATTGCGATAGGTGTATGGTAATATGCATTGCATCATGGAGCTCGTGTATCATTCTTATGACCATACAGGGTAATTTTTGTTAAAAGGACGTATTTAAAAAAGAATTTGGTTCCACCTTCACAGAAATGAGGTTTTGCTGCATTTTCTGTTTCGTAACATTGGAAACAAAATTTCAGTGTTTTGCTTATTCAGACAAAATAAAATATTTGAAACTGTTATAGGATTGCTCTTTGGGTAATTGTGAGACTTTTAAAATATTTTTACATTTTATTTATTAAACAGGTGTCTCTTAACCCTCTGGGGCCGACGCCGTTGTATACGATGGCTAACACCAAGCTTTACTAAATTATAAATAACTTTTGAATGGTATGAGATAGAAACTTACTTTTTTTTTTTTTTGCTGAAAAGTTAACTCCGCGGACTTTCGAGCCAGCCATCGGCCATCTTTGTACTCCTCATAGAAGCTGTGTGATGACGTGCGCAATATCAGTGTCCAATCGGAATTGGTTCACCGTCACATGGTTTTCCAAAATCCAAATGTAGGGCAGATTTACCTCACGTGAAAAGCCAAAGATTGTTTTCAGGAGTGATATGTTACTAGTTGGCCCGTTTGAATAGCCCCCTGGGTGCTCCAATGAGTACATACTATTAGTACATACTCGGTATGCCCTGTGCCATTCCGCACAGCGATCAGTGAAAGCAGGAGCACATGGAGAGCCTCTGATGACACTCTCACGTGCTCAAACAGTGTAACTATCAGGATTGCTCCACTAGTTTGCATGTGAATGTTACTAGATAACTCTGTTGCTTTCTCTGCATAAAGCACTGTTTACCATATCAATGGTCAACAAAACGCATAGATCATTTTGTATATTGTTCAAAATGTGCATTTGTGTTTATTGTTTGAACCTTTTTTGTTGTACAGACCTCAAATTACCTTTATAAAGTGTCAAAACAGTTGTTTATTATAGTTTGCTGTGTGTTTTGAATAAATGTGTGTGGAAAATTAATTTTTGCTTTATTTTTTCCTTGCCTATTTTTGATTGTAAACCTTTATTACACTTATAAAACACAACAAAAACATATATATTCTGAAAGCACAGGTTGTCGTGGAAAAAAAAGAGACATAAAACTTGATTGTGGGATGCAGGGAGAGCTGGTAACAGCAATAATAAAACATTTATGCCAGGCGAGTGAACTGTCCAGAAAATGCCCTCGGACCCCAGAGGGTTAATAATAATAACAATATAAAATAACAATCTTATAAATCAGTAACAGAATTTATCACTAGTTCCAGTTCCTTAAATTAGCATTTCGTGTCCCAGTTCAAACTCTGGCAGAATATTAAAATGTCTTTAAACATTTAAGGCATATAAGGAGAAATGACCATGGGGTACCCAAAATTTGAAGCGATATTCCTGAACTTTTCTGGCTGCTGGTGCAGTTGAAGCTGCACAAAAAACTGATGTGTGAACAGAAATGCTGTTTGCTGTTGCAGCGCTGCATGCTGGGAGCAGCTGAGTGTTGCTGCCTGATGGGTCATTTTAATCTTTTGAGTTCACTGATGGGTTTAAAGTTTTGCCTGTCTGTCAGATTACAGGTTATTGGCTGTGTCATGTCAGATTATGGATTATTATTGTCATCTGTAATCTGTGAAGGCGGTGGCTGGCTGCCATGTTGTAAAACCTGTTTTCTTTATAAATTCAGTTACTCTGTGACTGACAGATTAGTTAATTGTAGCTGTATTCTGATAACATGTTTATTTGTGGATATCCACATCTGAAAGTGGCAGGTTTCTCTGAAAATATGGATATGGTTCAGTACTGCTAGCATGCTAACACAATGTCAAGTATGTTGGCCCTCTTCTCTTGTGGATAAGTGAATAAATTTGCTCTCTCAAAAGATATTTTTACTTCTCCCAGACAATCTAACAATTATTCTGTTGAACTCTGGCAGTTGAAGTAGAAATGTACGCACAGAAAAAGAAGCTCTGTCTGTTGGCAGTTTCACAAGTTAAGGTGCCCTGACACTTGCACGACTTTGATCCGTGCACTTCGACACACTCTGCCATGCAGGAGAGTAAACACATCGTAAACTGTTGTAAACTGTGCATGGATTCGTGCAAGTGCGCCAAGAAAATTTTGAAATGTTAAAAATTTCCACCATGCATGAATTACGAGAACTTCATGTGAACATTGTGCAAACAATTACAAAACACTGCGTGTGAGTGCAAATGACTGCGTCAGTGCACCGCGTCACAGCGTAGCTCACATGATCGATTGTAACGAGATGTTGAAACATACCTTTACAGCTGCGCACAAGAAGGAATGAACATGCAACTGTTTTACCAAGCTATGATAATATAAACATGAGAAATATTTACCATTTAGACTGTTCCAAATGCGTTTTCGAGAGAGGTCGAGAGAGAGAGAGAGAGAGGTCGAGAGAGAGAGAGAGGTCGAGAGAGAGAGACAGACAGGAAAAAAACGTCCTCTGTAAATCCGGAAGCGCTTAGAGGTGTTTTCAACAGCCAACTCTGAGAGAAAATGATTAATCTGCTATGAAATAATTATTTTATATACGCAGCTTCCAGTGCACAAAGTGCAACATCTAGTCGGAACAAAGCACGGCATCCAGCTGGGAACACAGCGGGTGGGATTGTCACGACGGAGTGCGCGAGAGTGCAGAGCCAAAATATCTGCAAGTGTCAGGGCACCTTTAGCTTTGTACACGCAGTAGTTACAGGCTGGGTCATTTGAGTGAAAACGCTTGCTTCATCATGTACAGTTTAAGGTGTACAAAGTGCTTCTTATGCAGGATTGTGTTGTTTCTACCTGTGTGGAAGACATTCTGTGATTGACCCAGAATGGGATTGACCACTGTGCCTGACCACAGCCAGCGCTGCAGAGGTAGCAGAAGTAGCCTATTTAGCAAGAAATGCAATCGTATTGAAGTTTCAGTCATTTAATGTCATTAGTAGCGTAATCACGCCCCCTGTTAGTCGTGTGTCACTCATTCAGTTTCATCGCAATTAGACAAGAATTTTGTTGTTGTTTAATGTGTTTAACCTGGTTTTTGATTTTTAAATTAGGCACATGTCGGTGTCATTTTTGCCACAGAGTCTGGAAGAGGAGCTGTTCCTCTTCCAGACTGCTTCTTCTGAAAAATAAAATGTGATTTTAATGTAGAACAGTAGAAGAGAAATACAAATAATCTTTTAAAAACATACCATTATAAAGTGTTCACTGCAGATCTTGGAATGCTATTTGGGAATCCAAGGTGTCCCATTGGCCTCATTCCTGTGGATGTCTTTGTTTTTGTGCTTATTGCTGGGAAATGTGTAGAACATTGCCTTCTTTCCTTGTTCCAAACATTTCATTCGTGAATTACTGCACAAAAGGCACCTCATGCAGGGACAGATATGGAGGGGGGGGGCATCCTCTTCACATCAGCCAAAACAAAGATGCAAAGAAAGTTAAAAAATAAATAAAATGAGAAAGCTTTTAAGTAAGTCATCCAAATGCTTGCCACAATTTCTTAGTCATTATCTTCCAGCAAAGAAAGCTGTTTCTGACTTTTTTGAAATTGTTCATGTTTGATAAAAATGTGCCTGTCTGTTGACTTAACTCGTTAGCATTAGGGTTAGTGGTTAACAGTTGCAAAAATTAGCAATATCACATTGCATGTTATTGTCTTGTACAGAGTAATAAAATATATGGTTTACAATAAAAATGCATATTTTATTTTGTAAACTGGGACTTTTTCTCATTTGAACGTATAGACCCTCGGTCAAGTGATCTCCTGCATACCACAGAGAGCCGGTGTTCTGTCGAGATGAGGTGCGTCAAAACATTAACGTGCGACAGGACTGCTCATTTATAGAGCAGTTTTCTGAAGAAAAATCATTGGAAATGTTTTTTTGTTGTTGTTTGTTACCTCAAAATTTCTGATTACTGTTAAAAAAAGTTTAGAACACTTGTAATTAAAATAGCTAAATAAATCAATAAATGGTTCTTTAGAAACCTTTCATCTGTAAATTAAAACCACCTGTTATTTCAGATTAGATAATTTCTTGTTTAACATAAGGAACCTTGGACATTTATTTTTAGACAAATAAAATAACATGGAAACATGTACTTTTTTTTTTTAAGTCTGGTAGATTATTTATATCTCATTTCAACCAGAAAAACACTAAATAAATACCAATGTTTATTATAAATGCAACAGGAAATAATTTAACAATGACTGCAGTGTGATTGTAAAGTAGGATTTCTGTGACATAAACCTCAGGATGTTTTTTTTTTTTATGGTCATTTCAACTTGTAATTTCGTCAAAATATGTAATTGCCTTTAATGTTATCAGGACAGAGTCATTTCTAAAATATGAATTTGAGCACAATAAGTGGAGAGCTTCTACTTGTGCAAATGTCTTTTGACTTTGATTCGTGGACATTTTTAATGATCCGTTCATTTATTGTTAAAATATAAAATGAAACAGCTTTTAAAAAAATAATAAAATAGTTGCTGTTTAAAGAGATTTTTATTTAGAAGCAGGTGATGTTATGCTGGATTCTCGGGACCAGATGAAGGTCTCTTCTGCAGCTTTGAACTCTGGTGGTGTTGCTGAAGACACTTTTGTCCTGTTTTGAAGAGCAGAGATGTTTTCTTTCGACTGGACTTCGTGGTGTTCAGCTCATCAATGGAAGTTTGGTTGTCTGCACAGCAAATGTTCCTGATTGGGACAAATAAAAATATTTCTTTAAATATAAAGAAACAGTAAACAGTTTATATATAAAAAGGGAAAAAAAATGGCAAAAAAAACGATGGAAAAAAAAATGCCCGAAAAAATAAGTTATTTAAAGTTGAGCTTTTGTGGTCTCTGAAAAAAGCTGTAGTTTTATTTGGTAAAAATAAGAAAGACTGAACCATCTACAAATGAAAGCGTTCACTCAGATCAGCTGTGCTAAAAAGCTAAGCTAATGTTAGCCGATCAATAAACCTTCACAACAGTGCAGTAACGTCACGTTTTACTTTTATTTTGTCCTCACCTTGATAAAGCTGCAGAACTAAACTCCATTGGGCAAACTGGGACTTCACATATATCCAAAAAGTGTGAGATTTCGGACTGAGTGGGTTTGCTCCATCCCCCCGGCTGCCTGCCTCGGTGTGTCCAGGAATGATGCCTGAAGGCCGGCTTCTCCGTGCGGGTCAGCCCGCTGTCGCGGTTCGATCGATATCCCACCAAGTCGTCAGTCTTCCCTTGGTCGGCATCACTCCGAAAAGTAGTTGGAAAAAAGCTTCTCCCAGCAGGGTGATGGGAGAATCGTTCTACTGCTGTTTTTTAAAGCTTTTTTGTGGTTCAGGCAACCCAAATTCAAGATGGCAATCGCTGAACTTTTTTCAGGTTTTGGAAACAGCCAGAGTGTGACGTGGCCGCAATCTCTGCCCTCTTGCCGCTTCCGAAGCGGCGCGTCTGACGTCACAACGCATTGGAAACGCACCAGCCTGGCGTTACGACGTGTTGGGAAGCGTTAAAGCATCGCACTGAAGCTTGCAGTGTGAAAGGCCCTTGACACTGCTTGAATAAATCAAGCTTGCTCTCTGCTGCACTGACAAGCGCAACCCTCAACCTATCAAATCGCTTGAACACAGACACACGCCATGTTTGTTTTAAAATTAATTACTTTAGTTAATTAATTTGGTTTATTTGTTAAATACGTGATATTATTGAATAACTAATATTTTGCTATATTTCCCAGTATTTCTTTTTCTTTTTCATTTTTTAATAACTCTAACATCCGACGGGGTGAGGTTGATGACGTGAGGGGGCGTTGCCCCCAAATGCCCCCTCGTGGTGCCGGGTCCGGACAATATTATGTTGACATATTGAGTGAGTGGATTGCCCCATCCCGACCAAAATTTTCTGGATCCACCCCTGACCTCATGAACTTTTTTTGGCGTTATTTTTAATATTTGAGATTTGATGTTTATTTTTGATAATCTAACAACACCTGCCGTACCTGAACTCTGTGTGTTCAGGGCATTATCCTGTGTTGGGAAACTCTTTATAGGCCTCATGAGAAAAGGAAGAAATTTTCACTACCAAACTCTCCAGTATTGCTGTAGTTGGAGCCCTGAAAGATGTCTTGCTGTTCTGAAGGTTGTATTTCTTCTGATCACCTTTGATTTGTCCATGATGGTGAGCAGGTTTTGGCTCTAGCCCAGCTCTGTGAACACACATATACAATAGGAAGCATTTCTCCAGATTAAAACCCACTGCGCGTGGATATGCTGGTGCCAGTGTACTGCCACGCTGTGCTCAGCTTTATCGAGCTGTATTCCAGTGGCTTAGCTTAGTCGACTACGACTGTAGTACAAGAGACTGACAGGTGGTCGTCTCTACTGATTGGGCTCACTGAAAGATGAGGAAAGAGAATAGAAAGATGGTGGTCATCACAAGCTTTTGATTTAGCTTCAGAGTCTGTCACCCAGTATATTGTAAGACTGTAACATCATCGTTCAAACTCAGAGCCGGATGAACAAAGCAGGTTCTCTTCTGCTTGCTGAGTAGTGAACCGGGATTTTAACCTCTTACCAGGACTTTACCTCCATGAATCTCACATTCACCCCATTTTGAGGGTGCTGCCATACAAGGCACTCACTAGGGGATTAAAGACCTTGTCCAGGGGCCCTTAGTGATTTTTCCAGTCAAGCTGGGATTTGAACCGAGGATCTTCTGGTCTCAAGCCCAATGCCTTAACCACTAGACCATCACCTCCCCTGACTAACGCACGAAGGAGGAATTACATGCCATTCGTGAAAAATCGGAGCTGCCTCCAACGCCTCGTACACCTGTCACAACAACTATTAGCGCACACCAGCAAAAGACAGAGACTGCCCTGTGAGAGCCCATTCGATTCCTCTAGCTGCAGGTGTTGACCAAATTCCAGGTGTCGCACACAAACATCCAACATTGCTTGCTGGCCACTTAGAAAATGTGGTGCCGTTGGCGCTGTCAGCACGAAAATAGTGAGCAGATAATCACTTTCGAGCTGGCAGTGAAATTTGTCTAACAGCTCCCATTTGGCCTGCATGTGTGTCTCCCCCCCCCCTCCCTGCTTTGCCCCCCAACACATGCGGCGTGCAGGGGGAAAGCACAGTTGCATGACATGCTGATATGTATTTACAGACATGATCACATGGGGGCCGGACAGCCACGTCTGAGCGCACACAGCCGGGTTGCAGCAGCCGCACACAGCGCACCATGGAAGAAAACCAGAAGAACAACCCAGTTGTTTTAAACTGCTTGCACAGCATAAATATCTGTATGCTGAAATTCATCTGTATTTTTTTTATGTTTGACCACGGATGTGCAGTAGCATGGGAGTAGAAACAGGCATTTGTCAAGTACTTAAACAGACTTTGCTATTCTCAGCCTGAGAGTGTCTCACGTTTAGCATTTACAAGAGTTTGAAGACATGGAGTTAAGGCCTGGTGACACGTAGCATGACTTGATTCACGCACTAGCACACACATTATCATGATGATCCCACCTGCTGTGATCACAGCTGGATGCTGTTCTTTATTCTCCCGCCTGCCATGTGCTCTGTGCTGGACCCTGTGTATATAAAATAATTATTTTGTGGCGGATTAATCATTTTTTTCTGCAAATTGGGCGCTGAAAACAGCTCTAATCATTTCCTGAATCACAGAGGAGCCTTCAGCTACAGCCATTCGCGCCCGCACCTAAAAGGCTGCAGAAAATATTTGGAGCCGTCTAAAAAGGTAATTTGTCATGTTTACATTGTCATGGCTTGGTAAAATAGTTGTGTGTTCTTTCCTTCTTGTGTGCAGCTGTTAAAGTATGTTTATAATAGATTAAAAATCTTGTTATAATCCTTCAGACAAGCTGCGCTCTGATGCTATCCGCTGACATCATCACTCACTGTGTTCACTTCTTCTTTACTCCACTTGGCAAGCTGCACGTCATGTTGGCAATTAGATCACGTCAAGTAGCACAATATTTATGCGTGAAGGATTCTTTGAACATTTCAAAATTCTCTGTGTGCAGTGGCACGCACCGACGCCCTTTTCGCGTCCTGTCTGCGCCCATTAAAGATGAGTTTACTTTCCAGCACGACACAGGTTGTACTAGTGCGTGAATCAAGTCATGCTACATGTCACCGGGCCTTTAGGAGCATCATGGCTCTACTCGAGCGATTTACAATGTGAAAATTGGATCATTGACTGGTTCATAGTGTGTTCAGATCTCTCCAGGTGTCTATGAATCGATGTAGTCTTATTGTTTACTTTAATACCAGTTTGTGATTCATATTCCTTAATTGTTACATCTCTGTGAAATGGCATAGTGCAAATTCAGTTTGATAACAGGGTAGCATCTCTGTTTGTCGGTTTGCTGTTCTGTGTAGTTTAGGGATGGGTATCGATAAGATGTTATTGATATCGATACCATTAACGATTCCGCTTATTGATCCGATTCCTTATCAATACCTCTTGTGAATTTTTTATGCACTGAAAGTAGGCTTTACAGGTTTTCTATGTCAGCGGGTCAAAGAGCTTTTTCTTATCATGCACCTGCTCTGTAGAACGGTCTTCCTGCGACCGTGAGGCAGTTGGAGTCCGTGAACATTTTTAAGTCAAGACTTAAAGCCTATTTTTATTCTCTTTCTTACGAATAGTTTTAATTTTTTTATCTGTTTTATTCTTTTACTTCTGTTTTTAATTATGTATTTGAATTTTTTAATTTTTATTTATTTATTTAATTTTTTTATGTTGATCTGTTCTATGTGAGGCACCTTGACAGATTTTGTTGTGATTTGGCGCTTAATAAGCCAATTACATTGAAATTGAACAACATTTTATTGAGTCTTAAAGTAAATAAATATGAAATTGGTCACTGGATCCTTAAACTTTGGGCATAAACTCTACATGGTAGATCCTTGATCTCTGGACATAAATAGGAATAAACAAAATCTGTAGTTATTGTCAAAAAGCATTTCCTTTCAGACATGATTGGCATGAATTTCCATACGTCTGAGCTGAGCTCTTGCAGCTGGCTGTGCTGCACGTCAGGATGTACGTCTCATTTTGAGAGGAAAAAAAAATTTTAGTCGATTTGTAGTTTCTTGTCTGTAATACAACGTTTTAAAGAGGTGTCATTTTATTTAAAGTGGTGATTCCTTTTGAAGTTATTAATTCCGGCCGGACTCTGTCTCGGCAGAGAGCGGAGCAGCGTTTGGAGCTGTACCAACGGAACGGAGGACGATTCTCATTTCTTGACTGCAACAAGACGAGAGTCCCAGTTAGTGACTTTAATCCACACAAAATGACTCATGATATTTTTATGGCTTTGAGAGGGGTTAAGAAGCGGACTTGCCGTTTCTGAAGAGCAGCGAATCAAAGAACCGTGAGCCAGTGGATCGAAGCATTGTGTCATTGGTTCACGCTTCAAAGTGGAGCCGCGCTGCAGAAATGGTTACAGAGCCACTGCAGGGTCTGTAATCAACGTAGAGGAATGATCATTTTCCCGACAAACACCCTCAAAAACAACGGCTGCTCTGAAGGACTGATAAGGGAATCGTTAAGCAAAAAGGCTATTAATATCGGTGGATTGAATCATTTCTTAACGATACTCAAAAAGAATTAGTTCTCGATACCCATCCCTAGTGTGGTTTGGCAGAAGTCTGGACTGGTCTGTTAGTCTTGGTCCTCTTTGGAACTTGTCTGCTTTAAACTTTTGAATTTTGGCTCTGCTCCGGCAGCTCAGTCTAGGCTTTGGAAGTTGAACTGAGGTTGGCTGAGGTGGTTGAGCAGAGGTGGCTAGGTGTGTAATTGGACTGTCAGTAAAATAAACAAATAAAAACAACTTTTCCTGACTTTTGCTGAGTGGTGTACTTGCTCATGGACGGACTACAAGAGCTGCTTGAAGAAATCAGCAAAGGTGTGTTGAATCGGAATTCGGCTCATTTTGGCACCAAACTTGGTCAGGTGTGGGAGCTGCTTCACTTATTTTGTGATGGAACTTTAAATGTTCCCTCATTCTTCCTTTTGTTTTGATTGTTGGTTTGTGAATATGTGGCACAGGGAGAAATTGTGTTGTTTTTCATCCATAGTGTAGTTGTGAGCAGGTCATAGCGCGTGTGAATAAAGTCATGGTGGATGACAAACTGTTGCACTCGCTTGTGTTGTGGAGGGGGCAGCAGGGAGGTGGTGGTGGTGGGTGTTTTCCTAAAGTGTGAACACAGTGTTTGCAGTCGTCTGTGATTTGATATTTGGAGGCGCTCGCTCGGTTCAGCCACATTTGTGAACGTCTCTCTTAATTAACGATGTTGTGGTAACACGTCTCCTGTGGAGAGGGAGGATGAGGAAGGAGGTGTGAAAGAACGATGGAGAAGCAAAAGGCAGAAGAGATCATTAGACTTTATAGTTGGTGCGTAAGTATTTGGACAGTAAAACAACTTTTGTAATTTTGCTTGTGTAACCCAACAGAACAGAGTTGAAATAAAGCTGTCAAGATGTGCTTGCAGTGTAGAGTTTCATCTTTAATTCAGTGCAGTCACATGTTGATTGTAGAAAAACCGTGATACCAGTTGTTATTACAGAATCACCGTCGGCTGCAGCAGCAGACAGTAGGTGATGTCAGACGCCGTTGTTTTTCATTGATAAGTAGACAAATGGTAGTTTGTGTAATTGAAAGTTATTTCCTGTTGCACAGCTTTATATTAAAACTTGAAGCTTAGTGCTGGTTGTTTAAAAAGACTTTCTTTTTGTAAGATTGTGGCTTAAATTCTTTCTGTATGATTACAGAGATTATTCATAGGTAAAAAGGGGCAACTCTCTGCACTTAAATAAATCTTCTCTTGCCGCTGGTCTTGTCTAATCATTAAAGATAAAACAACATCCAGATTGTCTTTGTCACAGCAGCAGGCAGCAAAAGTTAAAAATTTTGGAGTTTTGACTGAGTCATGGGAGCATCTGGTTCACTGTCTGCCACTTACAGCCAACCTGTGAATGCAGCATAACCATTTAGGAAATCCAGCCACTTTTATACACAGTCTCTCTGTTTTCAGAGCCAGTATGGAAATGGGAAAACTAAATATCATGGTTGTTATTAATAGAAATGATCAGTTTTGTAGCCAGTTTTCTTTAGCCAAGTCAGTGGGTGATACATGAACATTTCCATGTCACTGGACTTCATTTACATCAGTTATTAAGTAATGCAAAGAGTATGGTACTGTAGGATAGGGTCAGCCTGTCTGGAGAAGGCGCTTCTCAAAATATGAGTGACTGTGAGGGAAGCCACCAAGACATCTATGACAGCTCTCAATGAGTTATAATCTTCTGCAGCTGTGATTGAAGAAAATGCGCATTGTGCAAATTATTGCCTGTCATGGTGAAGTAGACCAGAGAAGGATATTAATAAAAGAAAACAGATCTTTGTTAAACCCGCGTCTTCCATATGTTTCCTGTCAAAGTGTAGCTGAAATGTCATGCAGTCTTTCTTAGAAAATGCTTCTCTGCTCCACTCCAACGTGAAGCTGTGAATGGTGGTACACCACATAAAAGTTGCTCCATGCCCAGTCTCTCCAGTCACAGCCACAGAAGCCTGTAATGCCTTCAGAATGGTAATGATTGTCTTGGTGGCTTCTCTCACTCCTCTCCTTCTTGCGCAGTTATTCAGTTTTTAATAATTGCCCAGTCCAGGCAGATGTACCACACCAGTCATACATATTCAGTGATTTGGAAACGTTCATGTATCCATCCCCTGACTTTTCTAAAGAAACCTCACTGTAAAAGTGATGATTTACTTGTGTTTTTGGAGGCATGTATGTATCGGTTCCTTTCTGCTTTCCACTGGCAATCACACTGATGAATAATTGAACCTGCCAAAAACTCACAAATTCATATACAGGCGTCGACATTAACGCTTGTCCGATTGTCCGGGACAAGTGTAAAATGTGATCGGACAAGCAATATGCTCTAATCGTTGTCTGACCGAACAAGTGGCATTTTTTTGGGTTAAGACGTTCAAATTCTTCATTTTCATTAATCGGAACCAAAATACCTGACCGCTGCCTTTTTGTTTTCTTATTTACATCACGTCTTGTCTTGCACCTCGCGCAAAAGTCTTCGGTTTTTCCCGCCACTCTCCACGCAGCGGACAGTGAGAAAACATGATATCAAAGTGTGCGCGAGACCACTGTATGGAGTGTGTGTTCATAGTAGAGGCTGACATTTTTTCGGGAATCCCACGGGATGGGAGTCAACTTTGCTATTTATCACGTGATTGGGACGATACGGGATTTAAAATTCACGGGAGCAGACGGGAGCGAGAACCAAGGTTTTAGGCAGCGAGCCATCTTGCCGTCATTTGAGCGGTCAATTTTCGAAAAACCGAAAAAATAGCGGGTGGCTTTGCTTAAAGCCATCTAAAATTAAGACTGGGTCCGATCGCTGCAGCCGTGTGTGTGTGCGCGTGTGAGTCAGCTGGCTGGGGGGCGGCGGCTGAGCACAGAGTGAAAAACTAAACTGTGGCACTGACTTTATTTCTCTCTGGACTGTTCTGACGGTACGTCCTGTTCACACCGTGTGCACGTGTCGGTGACAGTTATACTGAAATTGTGAGATGAAATAAATTGGTCAAAATTCCTTAAAATGAGAATATATGAATGAACAGAACAAAAATCACACGTGTGTTTTAAAAAAAACCTGATGTGGAGAAACTCTGCAGTGATGTTCAGAAGCAGAAATCACATAAAGCAGCTGAGAAGTCTGAACTTTAACAGGCTGTTACTTTACAAAGATATTTATTTTAGATGACTTAATGTAGTTGTTGAATGTTCAAGCACAAAACGTGACTGAGGAGGAGAAAAAAAGAGGAAATGAACTATAGTCAGAATAAAAATACAAGCTGCTGATTTTTATTTTTCCAAATTATTAGGCTGCAGCTCTGCGTTTAAGTTACCGCTTATTATTTTCAAAAATCACGAGTCAAATCAGTCTGAATTGTTCAGTTTTTCCTACATGTTTGTGTATTTTTTCTTTCTTTATAAGAGTTTAGGTTTTGTGTTTGTTCTACTAAAAAGTTTTAAAAAAACAATAAAATGTTAACACTTTTCTTTATAGCAGTTCTTTAATTTCAGAAATGGAACAGAAACAACCACAAAAAAAAAAGTAGGGACTGTATGTAAAATGAAGATGAAAATAAAAATGTTATATTCCCAGTTTCTTCACTTACACCCACAGAAGCCAAATTCTTCCAGAGTTGTCTTGGTGGCTTCCCTCACTTATCTTCTTCCAGCATGAACATTTAGTTTTTGAGAACTGCCTACCTGACACAGATTTACCACACCAGTACCACACTGTTTGTATTTCTGAATGATTGATGTAAATAAAGTCTAAGAAATATTCAGTGAGTTGGGAATGTTCATGTGTTCATCCTCTGACATTTCCCAAGAAAACTGGCTGTAAATATTATTAACTAATTCTTCCATTAACAATAGACTGCCCTGTCCCAACGTTTTTTTTCTTGGAAAAGGCTGCAGGCCTCAATTGTAGGAATGGATGTATATGAACAAAAAATAAATAAAAATAAAGCTGATCTCACAAAACATGAAATATGTTGGTTTCATACACTCTGCAGTTACAGAATAGAAGACAAAGTAAATATCATGATCATTACGTGTCCATCACCACCACATTTTGAAAAACTATAAGACCACAGGCCACGCATTATTTATGTTTTGTGTCTTTTAGTGAAGTTTTTTTTTTATTTTTTTTATTTGGATTAAGGCAGTAAGTGCCAGATGAACTGTTTCTGTTGCCACATCTGAAATAGTAACTCCCTTTGGCTGCTCCCTTGTTTTGTATTCGGGGTTGCCACATCTGAAATAAAACTGCAAAATTTTACCACCCACACAGGAGAGTGACAGTATTAACTTTTTCAAGTGATATGTCACAGTAAAGTAGATGTGATAAAGATTTAATCTGAATCTCAGTCCCAGAAAATGTTGACATGTAATGATTTTTCTATTTCAGCTGCAATTCTTATGTTGGAATATTAAAGTACTTACAAACAAAAGAAGTATGACATGTTTTTATTAAGTGACAAGTCAGAGCAAAGTAGATGTGATAAATATTTAATTTGAGTCTCACTCACGGGTTGTCCAGACAACCAGCTTTTCCTATAGGACAAGTAAACTGCCAGGGTTACTTTTCCTATGGACAAGTAAACTGCCAGGGTTACTTTTCCTATAGGACAAGTAAACTGCCAGGGTTACTTTTCCTATAGGACAAGTAAACTGCCAGGGTTACTTTTCCTATAGGACAAGTAAACTGCCAGGGTTACTTTTCCTATAGGACAAGTACACTGCCAGGGTTACTTTTCCTATAGGACAAGTACACTGCCAGGGTTACTTTTCCTATAGGACAAGTACACTGCCAGGGTTACTTTTCCTATAGGACAAGTACACTGCCAGGGTTACTTTTCCTATAGGACAAGTACACTAAAAAGTGATGTAATGTCAATGCCTGATATACCTCATGTACAACTTCAATCTGTTTGTCTGTTTCACACACTTTTTTCCCCTCTTATTGCATGTTTTCTTTTACTTGCTCATTTTATTTTACTGTGACTTATTCAGTGTTTAGTGTATATTTGTACATGTCGTACAGAGAGAGTGCAGTGCAAACCAAAGTCAGATTTGCTGTATCCTGTGGATATTTGGAGAATAAAAGCTATTGCGATTCTGTTTTGCTGATATTTTTATTTCATTTATATCTTGTAAAGATTTGTTTTCGCTTATAAATTTAAGTTAAAATGTGTGAAAGCTGAAGGTAAAATATATGGTTTTGAATGATTTGTTGAGAACCCAACAAACATTTGTGAACCTGCAAGGCAGAGGTACTTATAGAAAAATAGTATACATATATCTCAACCAAAGGCTTTAAAAAAAACTCTCTCTCTCTCTCTTTCTCTTTCTCTTTCTTTGGGTACCAGATGAGAATGTAACACTTTGTACAGATGGAATTGTTGTCCGGTACTGTTATTAACTCATAGCTTTTGGCTTCTTCCTCTTGGCATTTTTTCAGACTACACCCCCTTAGTTCCTCTCCCTCCTGGTCTTCCTTCCTCTCATCCTCTCTGGATACAGTCACAGCTGTGTCCTTCTCACCAGCTGTTTGGCAGTCAGGTTCTTCTTATGTTCGTGCTCCACATCCCCTAGGCCTTTCAGACCAGTACAGAGACCCAGGATACACATTCTGATGGTGTAAATGGGTCAAGATGCGTTCACTGACCTAGCGTTTGTCCCTGTTCCCTCTGCACAGATTGGAAAACTCCAGTATTACTCTACTGCTTCAGCTGTAAACTTATGGTATTAATCCAAAACAAACAAAGTTAATATCAAAGTCAAATACAACACAGGTACACTGTTACATTGTCTGTCTGGCTTGGCCAAGCACAAATTTGTAGTTTTTAAAGTGGTCAAATTCTCTTTTTTTTTCCAGTTTTTTCTTAAGTGTCAGTCTTCATGCCTCTCAGCCAATTGCTTCACGAAAAACTTTATTACTGGAAGCCTCGTTAGCGACTGACATCTACTGGTCACATAGTGTGTTGTACACTTATTATGATATTACAAGATAGAGGTCATTATATGCTAGAGCCTAACCAACATATTGATCCACCAATAATATTGGCCGTTGTGAGCCTTCCATATACATACCTTTATCAGCCCTATTTTTACCAATAGAAAAACCTTTATTGCACGGGATAAACAAAGCAGAAAGGCTCTTGGAAATGGTGTCATTGCATAGTTTGTCCAGCAGAAGATGCTCCAACTCATTGTTTACATTACTGCTGAGCATGGCTGGGACCCTCATCACCCTTTGGTTACGTTAGCTACAACAGACAGAGGCAAAGCGATTAGCTGCCATACATTTTCAACCAGAGTGGGCCTTTTACAATGACAAGAGACATGGTCACTATGCCACTACTTATCGATGAAAAATTAATTTTATGTAAATGCTGAGCAATGTGACACAGTGATATACGTTGGTTGTAGTTATTGTTATTTATAATAAAGGTCATGTTTAAATTCTAACATATCAATCCTTGACTATATTTCTATGTCTTAAGGGTTTGATAAATATTTACGCCCCAATATCTGTATTGGCCTTTGAAAAATCCATGTTGGTCAGGTTCTATTATATAAAATATTATAATGCGGGAGGGAGAGTTTGATTCCATTGAAGCACACCCATTTTTTCCATATTAACTGAGAATTTTAATACTTTAATTAGATATGTAGACGTCACACCATTGGTGCTTTATCATTTACCTAGTGTTGCAGGACAAGTCATTGATACTGCAAGCCCTGTATAGGCAATAACTTTTTTATGTTTATAAGTAAAAAAGTCGGCATAAAGAGGTTCACTTGAATCTTGAGTAGTCGCTAGTTTGATACATGATGCAGGCATTCATGGTTCATTAAATGTATCTTAATGTAAGGGATAGTTGTATATTGTATGAGGAAATATGCGATGTTTGCTATTTGATGTTATTATAAATTAAATTAAAATTACTAATTTTACTATTATTAAAATTACTTTGTATCAAAGTACTATTTGGCTTCATGATCCATATCGTCTCCTTTTATTTCACCTCAAGCTGTAGAGTTTAATTATAGTCTTCACCATGATCATTGTTATAAATATTGGTGTGTAATTCCAGTTCTTTTCCAGAAAGGAAGTTGTGAGTCACCAGACACAGACAGTTTGAAGTTACTGACTTGTCTCGATGCAGCGGTGTTCAGGAGTCAGAGTATCTGTCAATTGGTTATTAGTCAGTTACTTTATTAGATGCTAGATTTAGAAGAAAAAAAAAATCTTTATGACACGTGGAAAGTTGGAAAATATCTTGAATTTTTCTGGTTGGTTTTCCCCAGAGTTCCAACCCAGTGATTACAATAAACCTCTGCTGGATGTCAGCCGCAGGCCTGCTTATGTAGCACAGCAGTCCTGTTTATTCTCTGTGTGAAGCTGATGATGCTGATCAGCTGTATCCCTCAGTACTCTCAAGTACATATGCTACCTAATGCAGGAAGGAAACGGCCAAACTGGAATCACACCCACACAAAAATCATATTTGTAATGACATCTGTAGACAAGAATCAGAAGCATTGCACAGCTGAATGTCGTTGTGCCATCGTGTTCTGTGGCTTATTTATTATCGTATATGCATTTTTTTTTTTCTTGTACAGATACAGAAGTAAAGCCTCAGGAACCTAAATGTCCTTCAGAACATCATCTGTTTTGATTGTTGTTGTATACTAAACACAGTCGCTGGCCTCTCTGCCTGCTGAGCTGATGCTATCTGCTCTGTGGTACCAAATTACATAGTTGCCTTACAGGCACAAAGGAGAAACTCTGTCTTGACAGGCATCTAATGATTCATCATCTTACTGATACTTCTTTTGGCTGTTAGTATTAGAGCAACCAGCGGTGGACTTGGCGGCCACCAGACCTCAGCTTTACACATGGCACAAACCGATAAACAAGCTAATGTCAAGCATCATGCAACCTCAAATGTTGAGAGGGAGAGAGAGAGAGAGAGAGAGAGAGAGAGAGAGAGAGAGAGAGCTTCTGCTGCATTCCTTCAAAATCCTTTCTGCAGCTTTGTGAGGACTTGGACTGCTGGTCGAGCCTGTTAAATATTGCTGTGTTCCTCTTTCTAACATCATTGTAAAATAAATATCTTGCATTAGTTGGTCAGCCAAAGTAAGACATTTGGAGAAGTTGCACTGTGGGAATCTGATGGCCGTTTGTCATTAATGTGACATTTTAAAGACAGAAGAATTTTATCCATATTGATTAAAAAAACAGCTTTACTAGTAATCTGTGCAGACATGAAGCAGTTTTATTTTTAACACATGATTATGTTCTTTTTGAGACTTTATGTTGTTGTGAATTTTACTATTTTATACATACTGATTTACACATAGTAATTGTAATATTTTAAACTTACCCTGTTGACTCTTGTGTAGTAACCGCACATGAGGTTGTGGCTTCAGACTTGAATATTTGTGTGTCAGATGTGGATTTCCTGCAGCAGTCCCGGGGGACTCTGTGGATCCCCCTCCCCCATTGTTGCTTGAAGCGATACAGAACCAGTGTTGGGGAAGCTTGGCAGTCAAAAGCCTGTATTTGTGGTGTTTTATTTTATTATTATGATTATTTTTAAGTGGTGGCGTTATTGTCCAGAACACACTATTTGAGGAATTGTTGGCTTTTGGCATAAATTTGCTGCAGCGTGTACAGACATTATGTGCAAATGATGTGGACAACCCCCGTCTTTCTTCCCTCACCCCTTCTGTCCTGTCTTTCCTTTATTTGTCTTCCAGTTTTAACATCTAGCTTTTTTTGCCAACAAGAAAACAATGTTAATTGCAGCAACAGACATTTTCCCAGGCTTTTTTTTTTTTTTTTTACCATAAACTTCCAGGGTCCTATAAAACTGCTCTGTTGTGCTTCTCACACACTACATAGCTACTCAGCTTGGAAGGTTGCTGGTTACCTTGGCAACCTGCTCATGAGGCACACACACACAGTACCGCGTGTTACCAACGGTACCCCAGACCATCATATGTCATATGATGACAGATGTTAGCACGCTGAGCCGCCGTCTGCTTCTGACCCAGTCTTTTGTTTATTTGTGAGCTCTCTTGTTCGGGTCGTCTCAAGACTTTTCTTTCTTTAGCATTCACCAAAGGTTATAATGTCATCCCAGTTTACATCAACTGACGAGCTGATTGGTTGTTGTCATGCGAAATTCTGGCAACAATTCAGATCTGGAGTTAAATTTTTTATTTATTTGTGGTAAATAAAAAAAAATATATATATAATATATATATATATATATATATATATATATATATATATATATATATATATATATATATATATATATATATATATATATATATATATATATATATATATCGAGGTCTGTCCAAAAAGTATCAGACCTTTTAATTTTTTTCAAAAACCATATGGATTTGAATCATGTGTGCTTGCATGAGCCAATCTTGAACCTTCATGCTCATGCGTGATTTTTTTTTTTTCACGCCCATCGGTTGCATCATTCGCCTGTGAGTAGGCTTTGAGTGAGCACTGGTCCTCCCCCCTCGTTGGATTTTCATTGCGAGGAAAATGTCTGAACGATTGGAGCAGCGCTGAATCAAATTTTTCCAGAAACTGTGAGAGACAGCCAGGTGGAAACCATTCGGAAGATTCAAACGGCTTTCAGTGGCTTTTCAGTCGAGTGAGTATCCGAGGAATTGTGTAAGAGGGGGGAGGACCAGTGCTCACTCAAAGCCTACTCACAGGCGAATGACGCAACCAACAGGCGTGAAAAAACTCACGCATGCACACGAAGGTTCAAGGTTGGCTCATGCAAGCACACGTGATTCAAATCCATAAGGTTTTTGAAAAAATAAAAAGGTCTGATACTTTTTGGACAGACCTTGTGTATATATAGGATCATTCTGTGTGAGATCATCAGGTGCCTCTCGGGTCACCGACTCGGATTGTCATGATTTATTTTATTTTATTTTTTGCAAGTACTTACATATGTCTAATGAACACATGCAAAATATTTCTGCTTAATTCCAAGTAGTTTTTTAGATAGAATTTTTTTTAATAAGGCTACCCACAATCCTATTTTTCACTCATGAACACATTGTTTAAAAGGCATTATCTCAACTAAAAATGCACATATAAAGCTCACATTTTGAATACACCCTATTTAGGCACCCCAGATACAGTAGTAAATTTCAAAAATGTGATATTTTTCATTCTGTAGCATCACAATAATGGCAGTTTATCCATTCTCGCAAAAAAAATTACAAAATTTCAAAGAGCTGTACTAAAGAAGGGATTCAATGGATAATTTTCATATTGTAGAATACACATATCTGGGGTACTAGTTATATGTGTGTAAAACATTGTGGTCATGACTTGAAGGGTTTTTGAATTATTGACTCTTGAAAATTGAAGATGATCATAGAATGTCAAAAATAGGCCTCCAGTCTCTTTATGATTTGACCATGTGGGCAAGTGCTCAGCCACTTCATAATCTTTCTACAAATGTGAAGTCTACTAATGTGAGTAGTTATTTTCTGTTTTATTTGAGATAAATTGATTAATACTTGTTTTGTACAAGGTTTAATGAGATATTATCTTATATCCTGCTGACTTTAAACAGCTTTTTACCAAAATAAAATCATTTGATTGATCTGGCTACATTGGAGGTAATCTGTTTTTTTTTTAAAGTTGTGCTGTTAAGGCATGTTAAAAGCAGTTTAAAGCAGATATTAGGTGGGCTTGGACTGGGTTTAAATACCTCTGACATTGGTAAAGTAGAGCACCGCGCTCGTACAGTGCAAACCTCCACCAACACTACTTTCCAATTCCACAGATTTTAACCATGAAAAAAGGTCAAAGTCCTGCTAGAAGTGGTTTTTCATAAGCTAAATTAGATGTGATCAAATGTCAGGAGTATGTATTTAGTTCATGCACTTGAATCAAAGTTATTTTGTGGCGTTCTCAGTTTTTTTTTTTCCCAACTTTTTCGGTTTCTAAATTCTTTTTCAGATAATTTTCACCAAACATTGGTAATTCTGCTATGCTCAATTTGTCATTGCTTTTTGGCACTTGGTTTCCAACTGATAACTGGATGATAACAAGCAGGCATAAAATTGGAACCTCCATCCAGTTTTGGCGGTGTAGGTTAGAGGTGCACCGATCGATCGGGCACCGATCATTATCGGCCGATCACGCCTTGATCAGTTGATTGGTGATCGGCAAAATACGCCGATCAAAAGGACTGATCACAACAGTGCAGGCAGTAGCGCAGGGAGCGCTTGGTCCTGTCATGACACACTGTCCTCTGTGATGTAAACTCATTTTGACTTCTGATATGAGCTGGACGGACAAGGAGAGCAGTCGCCATCATCTAATGTCGTCCATGTCCGTCCAGCTCATATCAGAAGTCAAAATGAGTCAAGTGGCTTTGAGAGATCTAAATAGACTGCTGTGTAATGAACGGAACCACACTGCCATCTAGTGGATATCCAGTGTGCGTGAGTGTGTATTTGTGAATCAGTAGGCATTTGTTTGTGGATCTGTGGATTTCGCGAAAAGAATGTCTCAAAATTACGTCACAGAGGAAAGCGATGAATGCATGTAATTGGTGATCCACAAATGCTGAAACTCAATTCACAAATACAATTTTTTTGTTGTTTTTTTTTTTTTTTTTACAAATTGTTTTATATTTGCAAATACAACATTATTTGCAAAGACCAGTTTACAAGTTACAAATATGAAATTTGCATTTGTGGATATCTGAACACATTTACAAATCAATGATTATTTGTAGATCACCCTGTGTGCATTTACAAATATTAATGAGACAATTTTAACCCCATAGAATGAGGGCTGTATTTTACATTCTCAACGTATTCTGTGTAGGCTGTAACCTGAGCAACATGAAACATGGAAAAAAAAAAAAAGCTTGCTGGTAGAACAAAGTCAGTGTAATAAAACAAAAGTTGGCAGTTTATTCTTGTGTCTTTATTTGAATGCATGTTTTTTGTTTTCATCATTACGTTTTAATGCAAAAATAGTCCTATACATTAGACCTATATTCTTATTTTGGGCATGATCCAAATATGTACTTGATTGGTATCGGCCTTGATCGGTATCGGCAGATCAAAATTTCAGTGATCGGCCTAAAAAATCCTGATCGGTGCACCTCTAGTGTAGGTAAATCCATAACAGAAAAATTAGTGTGATTGAGGCACTTTTGATTGAGATATAATGCAAAATGTACACCAAATGGACTTTTCAATATTAAATTCAAATGTCCATAAAATCCACAGTCTGGATCAGATCCAGATTCAACTTTTTCAGGTGACAGTGAGTGCCAGTCTGCACCTCGCTTTCAAATATGAGAGTGATTGGGGTAGGTTTGTTTGAGATATAACGTCAAATATACATTAAATGGGATTGTCAAATGTTAAATTTGAATGGCTGCAAAATCTGTAATCTGGATCAAATCAAAAAAGTCATAAAATGTTAAAGGAGGGATTTTTCCAATATTTTTCCTGACTTTGACCTTTGACCTATGTAATCAGTTCTTGCCTATCAGAATATGAATTCACTGTATAAAAAAGTCATAAAATATATGAAAAATTGTGGGTTACAGACTGTTCGCAAACAAAACAAAAAACAATGGCAAAAACGGGAGGTAACGCTCAGAGGTGTCAAATCCAGCTTCAGAAAGTAAAAGTCCAGCCACATAGGTGTTCAGAATAATAGTAGTGCTATGTGACTAAAAAGATTAATCCAGGTTTTGAGTATATTTCTTATTGTTACATGGGAAACAAGGTACCAGTAGATTCTCACAAATCCAACAAGACCAAGCATTCATGATATGCACACTCTTAAGGCTATGAAATTGGGCTATTAGTAAAAAAAAAAAAAGTAGAAAAGGGGGTGTTCACAATAATAGTAGTGTGGTATTCAGTCAGTGAGTTCATCAGTTTTGTGGAACAAACAGGTGTGAATCAGGTGTCCCCTATTTAAGGATGAAGCCAGCACCTGTTGAACATACTTTTCTCTTTGAAAGCCTGAGGAAAATGGGACGTTCAAGACATTGTTCAGAAGAACAGCGTAGTTTGAATAAAAAGTTGTTTGGAGAGAGGAAAACTTATACGCAGGTGCAAAAAATTATAGGCTGTTCATCTACAATGATCTCCAATGCTTTAAAATGGACAAAAAAAAACAACAACAAAAAAAAAACAGACCTCGTGGAAGAAAACAGAAAACAACCATCAAAATGGATAGAAGAATAACCAGAATGGCAAAGGCTCACCCATTGATCAGCTCCAGGATGATCAAAGACAGTCTGGAGTTACCTGTAAGTGCTGTGACAGCCTGTGTGAAGCTAATTTACTCAGTTTCAGTATTCAGTTTGGATATGTCAAAATACTTGAAGAGGACATGCCCTTGAAATGGGTGTTTCAACAAGACAATGACCCCAAGTACACTAGTAAATGAGTAAAATCTTGGTTCCAAACCAACAAAATTAATGCCTCACAGATGTGAAGAAATCATGAAAAACTGTGGTTATACAACTAAATACTAGTTTAGTGATTCACAGGATTGCTAAAAAAGAAGTTTGAACATAATAGTTTTGAGTTTGTAGCGTCAACAGCAGATGCTACCATTATTGTGAACACCCGCTTTTCTACTTTTTTTTTACTAATAGCCCAATTTCATAGCCTTAAGAGTGTGCATATCATGAATGCTTGGTCTTGTTGGATTTGTGAGAATCTACTGAATCTACTGGTACCTTGTTTCCCATGTAACAATAAGAAATATACTCAAAACCTGGATTAATCTTTTTAGTAACATAGCACTACTATTATTATGAACACTACTGTATTTGTTCCATCTTCCCACTAAACCAGCTGATTGTAATTAGTTCAGCTCTTCAGGCAGGTGGATGAGCTAATTATTGAGATCACCCGTTTTAGATGCACAGGCAGAAGCAACACATGGGAGGATTTTTACTTTCTGAAGTCGGATTTGACACCTCTGGTAACGATCTTAAACTGGATTCAAGCTAGCTATTAAACTTATAAGAAACAGAGACATATGTAAAATATAATGCCACCTATAAAAGTCCACATATTTAAACTTTAATTACTGTGTATTTCCAGCATTTGGCAGTTCCTGAAATATTCAGCAGCACACCTTGTGTATTGAGACTGGGATGGGTTTTCTCGCCGTCTCATTTTTGGTCATTTAAATGCGTCATTGCTTGTATTTGCATGAAGACTTGTGCCTCAACGCTGCTGTTGCTTCACCTTTATGGGTTAAAGTGTCAGAACAGAAGCTAATAAATGATGAATGATCTGTTGGTATTCAGTGTTTGGGTATTTTTGTTGCCTAAAAGATGTGCCAGCTGTCAATACTAAAATCGTGTCATAGCCTTCAGCCATCTACACCGACCAACGTAAAGACTGTGTGGACAAGGTGGAGAGACACACACACACACACACACACACACACACACACAGATGGGAGCCTCATGTCAAAGCCTGGCTGTGATTAGAGCACTTGAGTCAGCCGTTGGATAAATCTGGGATCTTGTGGCTTTTTTGCTCTGATGAATGAGCTGTTTGTGTGTCTGAGTGTACGCAGGCATGCACATGTGGTCCGGTGACACAGCTATCTGGATTGTCCAGTGCAAGCGCTAATCATCCAGTTCCTTCATTTTAAACATACACAGGAAATGCTTTGGTTAACAACAACCGCTGAAAGTCATTAGGTTGAAATTAGCCATTCATTTGTACTTCATGTTTGCAGATCTTGTGTAGCCACACAGTCCACTCATTTTTACTTTTAAAACATGTCCCTGTTTCTGCTTTGTCCTGCTTTTACACCCATATCCTCCTGACTACCTTGCCTGTAACTCTATTATTGTGCAAAGTTTAAGTTTGAAAATATGACTTGCACATTCTGGCAGACCAGGTGGTTCAGCAGGATAGTAGTTGGACTATCAATATTTAGACCTGGCCTGGGTGTGATTCCAGGCCATGCCTGTATGTCTCCTTGGGTAAGACTATTAATCTGAGGTGTTACAGACAGTCCAGCCAGCTGTAAATGGATCCCGACCTTAGTTGGGGAAGTGACCTGCGTTGGATTGGTGTCCTGTCAAGGTGGAGTTATGCACTCGAATCTGCTTCACACTATGGAATCTGGCATACCCACTCAGTCCACTCATTCCTATAGAGGCTTTGCAGTCACGTGACCTGGCCACTTCCAGGCCACTCCCAGTCACCACGCTGCTGTTCAAGCGCAGAGCTTCCAGGATTATTTACACTTGAAACAACATACATTCTGCAAAGTTTTGGACAAGCTTTGAGATAAACTCATCATCTCTGAACCTGATCGTGGAGTATTTGAATATACCAGGCAGCTTTCTGGCACTGAATTACAGCAGTACATAGACAAAATTGCAGTTTTGGGTGCTTGTACACAGCGTCAGGTGTGTTGTTTCCTTTGTTGACTGTACTTGGAGGACATTATTAACACACGTGTAAGTACACTCAGGACTTAAACATTAACTTTATTGAATTTTGTGGATGTTGGTGTGGGATTGTGTAAAAAAAAAAAAAAAACTCAGTCGACTTTTTTTTTTCATGGAACAGTCTTGTCGGGACATTGGGCATGTTCCTTTCTTTGTTGTGTACCTGGAGCACATTGTTATCACCACACGTGTTTTTTTTTTTCTCATTATTTTATTATTTCTAACTCTACCCTTACTGATTAGTCATTAAGTTTGCTGAATTTTGTGTATATTGGTGTGGTATTGTGGAAAAAAAATCAGACGCTTTTTTTTATTGGGCGGCTTCCATAAGGAATAAAATGAGTAACATGTTCATCACTCAGCTTTTTTATTTTATTTTACTCTTTCTAACTCTACCCTTACTGATAATTTTCATCATTAACTTTCCTGAATTTTGTGTACACTAGTGTGATATTGTGAAAAAAAAAAAATCAGCTGCCTTTTTTTTTTTTTTTCCCTTCAAGGTCCAGTCGGGCTTCCATAACGAAATGAGTAATGTTTTAGTTATGAGTTTTTTTTTTTTTTTTACTATTTCTAACCCTACCCATAGTGTAATGGTAGAAAAAACAGTGAAAAACAGAGGAAAGACAAGTTGAGATGGGTTGGTTACACAGCCAACTCTGTGGTGGCCGGCTAAACTTGACCTGCAGCTGTGGGTGGCACCTGTGGAAATAAATCTGTGCCATCAGAGTTTGAATTTTAATTTTTAAGGTTGAATTTGTTGAGCATCAGAATATTCAGCCTCAGAAATTTCAACCACAAAAAAATTCAACCTAAAAAAAAATTCAGCCTCAAAAAATGTAACCTAAAAAAAAAAAAAAAATCAGCCTAAAAAAATAGAAAAGCAGGGAGAAGCAATTGATCCCTGTCTCAATCATCCAACCTCACAGATTTACTTAAGTTGGATGATTAAGACAGGGATCGATTGCTTCTCCCTGCTTTTCTATTTTTTGAGGTTGAATTTTTTTAGAGTTGAATTTTTTTTTTTTTAGGTTGAAGTTTTTGAGACTGAATATTTTGATGCTAAACAAATTCAACCTTAGAAATTCAACTTCAAACTCTGATTTTAATGCTAAACAAATTCAACCTTAAAAATTCAAACTCTGATGGCACAGATTTACTTCCATAGGTACCGCCCTGCACGTGACGTGTGAAATCACGTGCAAAGCCTCTATAGAGTACTCAGGGCCTTTATAGGACTTCTACTGTTTTGCAACTTTAAGTTTCATTATATTAGTTTGTGGATCTGTGTGGTAGGAGTTGGACTAACAATGCATAAATTGAGGTTTGAGTCCAGGTTGCTTTGGGCTACTTATTTGTCCATGGACAAGGCACTTCAGCTGTATTGTCCCAGTTGGGATACCATCCTTGGATGTAGAAGTAAATGCACTGCGTTTATACAGCGCTTTTCCTTCTATATCAGAAGCTCAAAGCACTTTACAATGATGCCTTGCATTCCCCCATTTACACAGCCACACTCACACACCATTGTCAGGGTGCTACTATCCAAGGCAGTCTCGACACACCAGGAGCAACGTGAAGATTAAGGACCTTGCCCAAGGGTCCGTAGTGATTGTCTGCCCAAACTGGGGTTTGAACCAAGGATCCTCTGGTCTTAACCACTAGACCATCACCTCCTTGAATGGGGAAGTAACCTGTGTTGGACCTGCATCATGTCAAGGGGGTGTCATGGTGGGCTCTTATCTGGAGATAAGCACTGATCTGGTGTGCCTCAGGGCATATTTACTTTGTAGCAGAGTAGTGTCAGTGATGCTAACAAAAAGTCCAAACATGATGGCATCTGATGAATATATAACGTTTGGTGATCATTCTCACTGAAGACTTTACTGGGGCATTTTGTTGAATTGTAAAGTTTTTTGCTGGTGTTGTCTGCAGTAGCAACAGGATTTCTTGATCCTCTAAGCAATGCAAAATGGCAGATCAGTAACTAAAAGCAACAATGTTTCAGACAAGCAAAAACTAGAATTTAAGTACTTTTGCAATAGTTGTGGAAAGTATTTATTCGGCCATATTTTGTTCTGATGGTCTTAGTGTAAAGTCAGGCTGTTGGATGGAGATTGGAGGAATATTGGCAGTGTGATGCTGTCCTTCAAATAATCCTACAGCTAATGATGACCACTGTCTGTTCACTGTAGAGAGAGGAGCATTGATGACTGGACACTATTTGTCATCTTGTTGGCTTTGCATGTCAAAGGAGGAAGTTCTCTGTAACGTTCAAATCATACACAAAACTGTCTTTCACAGGAGTGCCATGTACCTGTGGCTCTGTGTCGACAGTGCAGGGTTCAGCACTGAAGTCAAAGTGAACGATTTGCTGAATGTTGTTTCCTACATCAGGGGCTTTATTAAGTAAATAAGTAGAAGTTGGAAGGAAATGTAATAGTTGCAACACTTTATTTCTTGCAACCACAGCAAACACCAAAGGATTCTTTTATTACTCGCCCGATTGAGTGACTTCCAGCCACATTTCAATGCTTCTAACTGCTCCCCTAAGCCCAGGACAAGAAGACACAGAACATACTCACTGATCAGTGCGTGCATTCTGTTCTCAACTCTTGATATTTCGTAGTGAGTATTTCCGCACTTAGGGCCCGATATGTGTCAAGCCCCAGGCTGCATCATGTGGAGCAGAAAGCGTCACAGACTGTCTGCTCTATTCTTGTGAACGCACACATTCTCCTCCTCCTTCTGCTTTAAGCATAAAAACGTGATTTTCAGTTACCCTCAGTTACTCTTTTCTGACAGAAAAATGTGGCCAAGAAGTGTGATTCCTTTATAATTGGAACTAGGGCTGGGCGATATGACTTAAAATTCATATCACGTTATAAATTGAATTCCTTCACGGTAGTGGGGTATGTCACAATATAAATATAAGTGTAAAAGTTACAATGGAAGTGTTTCTGAATGAGTCATACAGTCCCTTTTCAAAGCTAAATTGATTAAAATAAACAAATAATTAAAAACAACAACAAAAAACAAAACAGATATAATTAATTTTGAGCACCTGATTCTCTGACTTGTTAGACCTACCATCCCTGGTTCTCAAGACCAGGCACCTAAGTGGCTCTACTCTTCTATTTTACTCTTCCTTTTTAGATATTTAAATACGAGGTATCTTATAAAACTAACCGGCAGTTTTATAAAAAAAAAAAAAACTATATGGATTTGATTGACATGCGATTATACCAATCATGCTTGAACCCTCGTGCGCATGCGTGAGTTTTTTCACATGTGTCGGTGATGTCATTTCCCTGTGGGCAGGCCTTGAGTGAGATGTGGTCCCGCCCTCTCGGCTGAATTCCTTTGTTTCACACGCTGCTCCAGACGGCGTGCGTTGCTTTATCAAAATTTTTTCTGGATCTGTGAGGAATATCCGAGTGGATACTATTCGAGAAATTAAGCTGGTTTTCGGTGAAAAGTTTAACGGCTGATGAGAGATTATGGGGTGTTTCTGTCGGTGTAAGGACTTCCCACGGACCGGGACGTCCTGCAGCGCTTCCAGGCGCCGTCGTCGGCCTGTTTCGACCTGAAAACATCCTAATTTAAGGCTTAATTCACCCAGGACGTCGTGAGAGAACAGAGAAGATTCAAAAGAGGCCGGCATGAGGACTTTATGCGGACATTCCACTGTTTAAGAACATTTTTTAATGAAAGACGTGCGCGTAAATTCGCCGAGTCGTTTCCGTGACGACTCGGTGAATCTGTGTGCGCCGCGACAGGAAAAACACCTCCGTGTTGAAAACCATTTGTAAAATTCAGGCGGCGTTTGATGTGGCTTTCAACAAGTGAGTAACTGAGAAATTGTTTAACAGCTTGGGCATGTTCCAACTTGCCCGTTAAGGTTTCCAACGGAGGTGTTTTTCCTGTCGTGACCCCCCGCGGTCGGGTCCGGCCTGACATGCGACTCTGCCCGCACGTTCTTTCATTACAAAATGTCCGTTAACAATGGAATGTCCGAATAAACTCCTCATGCCGACTTCTTCTGAAAGTTCTCTGTTCTCTGACGACTTACTGGGTTAACAGAGCCTGAAATGTGGAAGTTTTCAACTTGAAACGGCGAGACGCTGCCGCCTCGAAGCAAATCTCTCATCAGCCGTTAAAATTTTTACCGAAAACCAGCTGAATTTATCGAATGGTGTCCACTCAGTTGTGCCTTACAGTTTTGAAAAAATTTTGATCAAACAAAGCAGCAGTCTGAGCCATTCCTAAACAATGAAAAAAATCAACGAGAGAGTGGGCGACTCCTCACTCAAAGACTGCCCACAGGCGAATGACGTAACCGACAGGCGTGAAGAAACTCTCGCATGCCCACGAGGGTTCAAGCATGTCTGATGTAATCACACGTGATTCAAATCCATATGGTTTTTGAAAAAAATAATAAG
Source organism: Thalassophryne amazonica (assembly GCF_902500255.1). Lineage (NCBI taxonomy): Eukaryota > Metazoa > Chordata > Actinopteri > Batrachoidiformes > Batrachoididae > Thalassophryne > Thalassophryne amazonica. Next base: position 14,555,320 of record NC_047112.1, read on the forward strand.
GTCGGATACTTTTCTAATAGACCTCGTATACCTTAGTATACTAGCATAGTTCCACCTTAGAATTGGAATATAATATATAAGATATACCTTACTGAATTTTCATGTGTTTTTGTGCATTGGAATCATCTCATTTCACTATTCCTGCTTCTGTCCAGCAGGACGCAGTGTTAGTTTGTGTGCTTGTGGTGCCGTTTTGTCCAGAAAGACCTCAGAGACGCCACCACATAGGATGATGAGCCATAATTGGCTTTTTTCGTAGGGTTCCACCAGTGATAAAGCGGAAGGCGTTTTTTTTCTCTGCTCTCCTGCCCCGAGACGGAGCTGTCAACGCAGTTGAATGAGGGAATGTGAGACTGTTTACTGCGGCTTTCTGCAAATACGCACACCAAATATGACCATGAAATTCACCAAAAAAACATTGCTGAAATTATTAATCATAAGTCAGGTTATAGTATGCCTATTAACATAATTTAAAAACTCATATAAAGCTTGAAGCATGCAATTTTAAAAGGCATTGAAACAAGAGACTGAGGCTGGTTATTTAATGGGAAAGTTGCTTAATTCGGTCATGGGACTTTTACATGACTGAGTTCAGTCAGGCGACTCCAGAGCGTTAAAATAACTTATAATTTTACACTCTTACAAAGAGAAGTTTTAATCTACCGAGGTGGAGATGGAGCCTGTGACCAAAGCACTGACTGCAGCCTTTTCCAGTTGTTTAGAGTCACTGAGGAAGATATGATGACGTCATCAACAAGCATTACTGCGATTGGTCGGTGGAGTCTAAACCTCTACCGTCGGCCAAATTTATACTGTGAAACGGTTATATTGTATACGTATATCACACACCCCTAATTGGAACACACTCTTTGGCCCCCTTTTTTAAAGATGGAGACCACCACCCCAGCTTGCCAGTCTAGAGATACTGTCCCTGACTTTCATGTAGCAGTGTATGAGCGTGTAAGCCATGACAACCCAACACCGACATCCAGCGACATCGGCATCTCAGAACAAATCCCCACCGATGAGGGTTTCTTTTTCCCACTACCTCTGTGACTTACGCTCGGGTGATAAGCACCATGCCACAAAAATGATGTGATGGGTAGTAGCACAATGACGGCAGCGTGAAATGTGTTGTTGGTTGTTGGTTTTATTTCTAATAAAGCATATGTTTAACTGTAAAACATCTGCATTCCTTTGTCATAAGGGTTTGATAATGGAATTGACCTTTTTTATGGATATATCGATACTGTAATTTTTTTTTTTTTTTACTTGCTAGTTATCTATATCTGCCCCCCAAAATCCATATCAGTTGATCGGGGCTCTAATAGTTATATGTAATGGACATGCTTGCTGTGCTATCACAATATTATAATTGATGATGCAACATTTTTCACATACCTGTGATTACAAATGTGATGTCATACTTTAGCTCACAGTTTTGGTTACTTCTGGCAGCTAACAGCAGCCGTGCAGTTTCTTTTGTCACCCGTGTCACAGGGCCGTTTTGATAACGAAAGCTCCTTTGGGCGCTTCCGCACAAAGTTTAAAAATGGCTCAAACAGACACTTGTGTGTACTTTCACCTGTGATTTATTAGTTTTATTATCACAGTATGTTTGTCGTATTCGGTCTGCTGGACCGCACTCCCTCAGCGTTTCATTAATTAATTTACATTTACAAGCTGTGCAGCATTTCTGTTTGCACTGGTGTCATTGTGGGGAAAGTCGATCTTTTGAGGGCCGAAAAGCTCTTCAATTTTGTACTAAGAGGGGTTTTTGTTGTTTACAGTTCAAATATATCGTGACATGTTATCCTAGCTTTACAACATCATCTCAACATGTCACTTTTCATCTGGTGTAAAAAGATCAGTTGTGTTGAGACTCACAGTAACATAGTTGTTGTGTGAAACAAAAAATAGAATGTACTCGCTGAACTACAATGAAAACTGTACTACACACACGTCTGTCTGTGATCTACAGCCAGTAATATGTCTGCCGTTGTGACGCTCTGTCTGGTCTAACCAGTCTGTCAGGGTGTGTGTGTGTGTGTGTGTGTGTGTGTGTGTCAGTAGGACGACGACAATAAAGGCGCTCAGGTTGCTGTGAAACCTGACGAGTAGCCACAGACGGGAACGCACAAGTGTGTGTCTGTGTGTGTGTGTGTGTGTGTGTGCATACTCCCGTTCCACAGAGAGGTATGTAGTGGAAATGATCTGGAGTCCAACTTTTGGTTTTGGAAATAGGTTTTGGTCATCTGGATTGAGTCATTTCATTCTGATTATTTATATAGCACCAAATGACAGTGTAAGTCTCGTCACAGTGTACAGAGAAACTTTAAAATAAAGTTTCTCCAAATGAATACGGAGCCGTCCCAGAGAAACTGTGTGCAAAGTCTGTTGGCTAATGCAGGTTCTCACTTATCTAATTAGGAGATATCTATAAATTTACTCTATTCCACCAGGCCTGCAATACAAAACCCTCCACCCATCTGCTTCTGACATTTGGGGACTGTCTTCTCTCAGTAGGCAGTAGGGGGCGATAGAGCAGTCTGGGCAGCATGACAGCAGCTTGATGGTGCTCTGACAGATGGCTGAAGAGATGCAGAGAGCAAGTCCCCCTGGAAAAAGCTCAGCCATGAAGAAAGAGAACCGAATTAATAGTGAGAAGGGCAGTACCATTTTTAAAAAATATCTATCTTGTCAGTAGCGCAGTCCTATGCTCAGTTAAAGCTGCCAGAAATTAGGGCCTATCTTGTATTTTTGGGGGGAAGGGGAGCAATACCAATATTAGGAAGTAAAAAAATTACCATACAGATATATCTGCTGATACATCCATAAAAAATGGCAATGATTCCCAACATTTCATTATCATCGTATTGTTGCAATATCTGCATGTGCAAGATATACTCTATTATCTGTGCAATATCCACTGTGTTTGGAATACAAAATGTGCAGTAACTGCTGTTCAGTCTCCATTAAGCTGGTACTTTGTAATATATATTTATTAGGAGCACCGGGTAAGAAATGATCCTTTTTATACTTTTATACCTTTTTTTATATTTATTTACTTGAGAGCTTTTCACAAGAATTGCTATGTACCCAAACCTTGCATATGAGTAGAAATGGCAGATAAAGTCTCTGATCTGATCAAACCCTCTTGACAAAGAAATGCAATTAAGGCTCAGTAATTTACAGTTTAATGTTGTGGTTAGAGGTCTGGACAGACCCGGACAGATTCAGGCTATGGACCCAAATGCTAGGGAGCAAGACACGGAGTGGTTTACAAAAGAAAAGATATTTATTGTAAGGACAAAATAAAGATGCTGCACTGGGGGTGTCAGCAGAATGGAAAGTGGCCCACCTCCTGGAGGTGAAAATAGGGAGCTGCAGTATATCCAAGCCGGTCTTGAAAGAGAACTGAAAGTAGAGGTTCAGGGACCAGGACTAGGTGGAACACACGACTCCAAGACCAGGAACTAAGGGAAATGAAGACACAGATGGTGAGTGAATGCACTTGTAACCTTGAAATCCTTAAACAGTCACAGTTCACAGAAGGCTTAAAATAGTTGTTCACAGTTCAGGGAATAATGTTCTCCTCTTAGGAAAGAAGGTTTACTGTTCAGAAAGAGTTCATAGTTCATTAATTGTCTCCAGAAGTCAGAGGTGAAGTGCTGCATGTTTGTGACGCAGTTCCAATTAAGCAGGACTTCGACAGCTGGGCTCTTAACAGTTCAAATCAGAGTTCATGCAGTTCTTAGGAAGAGTTCTTGGAACTTGTCTTTTATCTTAGCACAGCCACAGACAGGATCAAGTGAGAACGGGATCCCACTGAGACGAGAAGGAGCTTAACTGGCATGAAGCAGAGCCGTGCTCTGAGCTGAGACCCGAGGAGTTCCAAAGTGATGTTGCTGTGCAGGTAGCCAGGAGCCAGGAACCAGGGTAGTGTGGGAGCCACTCACGAAAGCGTCTGGAACACCAGGAAAGACAGTTCTCTCTAATATGGGAATTCAAGAGTTGGCCAGGTTACCGTGAGTTTAGCTGCAGGAAGCGCCGACGTTTTAGGCACATGGGAGCAGCAGGAAGATGCGGTCAAGGTCACAGAGAAGCAATCAGGCTGGGTCCTCATGGAACGGTCTGGATCATGAGTCATGGATCGTGGAAGAGTCTGTCATGAACCTGGCCCCAAGAAAGGTATACCAACCAAGACTCCCGGTACTACTGATCAGAAAGTCTGAGTTTATATCGTCTGCCGCTCATCAGCCGCACATACACTCCAGGTGTGCGGCAGAGATAAGTGGTAAGGAGCAGCCGGTGTAGAACTCAACAGAGGGTGCCATGTGGGGGAAAAACTCACATATGACAGCAGGTTTAAAAACAGGATAAAAACCAGGGGTCAGGGGGGAACCATGACAGTTTAAAACATTAACATTATGATAAATAACAATAAATATAACCGGTAACCAACCAGTGTATGTCAAACTGTCGTCACACTGCCTTCACTCAGATTGGCAATCGCTGTCTTGCATCACCCAGCATTTCCAGAAAATAACCTTGTTGTCTATTTTGGTCCCCGCTAGCTGAAGCATAGTGACCACTTATCTCTTATTTATTTAAAACACTCACTCTGATTGAAAATGAATGGCAGCTGGTCACTTTGCCTCTGTCTCCTGTAGCTAATGTGACCAACTGCATCAGTTGTACGCTAGGAAAGATGCTTGCATAGCGCAGTATGTTGATTTGTGTTTGGAAGAAGATAGCACCCAAAAACTCTGAGACTGTGTCCTTCTCAGTGGGTGTTATGACAAAATAAAGTGAGAAACAAGTCAGTGATGCACTATAGCTAAGTTAAAATAGGTGTGTCCTCAGTCTGGATTTAAAAGTCTCAACGGAATCAGACTGTTTAAGTGGGCAGATTGTTCCACAGTCATAAGGTCAAGTCCTGTGGCATTAGCCCACAAACTAATCCTGCAGTCTGAGAATGCAGAGTACAAGTAGGTACATAAGGCTTTACAATAGCTACCCGATACGAGCGGACTTAAGTGTTAAGATCTCAAATGAACAGAAAACCAATGAAGTGAGTCTTAAGTTGGGGTAGTATGTTCAGATTTTCTTGTATCTCTCTCCAGAAAATAAGATATTACAATAGTCAGTTCTAAATAAAACAAAAGTATAATTTATAATTCCTGCATGAGTTGTAGTAACCAAATCTCGTTGTGCTTTAACTTGGATCACTAAGAAAGTCTTTTTTCCATTTGTGGAATATAGCAAAGACTTTCTTGGTGATCAAAGTCAAAGGACAATGAGGGCTCACCAGGAGATTTTGAGGTTAAACACTGCAATGAATGACATAAGCATCCAGTGACAACGTTAACTGATCGTCATGCTCTCTGTGCCTTTCAGGACCATTAATCATCATCTCAGCGAGTAAGTCCCTTCAAGCTTCTCTGTTTTTTGTACTCCGTTGCCCTGACAGAGGGACATAGTCCTTCCGAAACACTGTACTCCCTGTAACCTTTCATAGATTTGAGTCAAGTTTACCAAATTTGCAGCAGGGATGCATCTGTTGAAGGCCTAGGTCAAGTACAATGATGAGTGACCTTGACCAAATAACAAAGGCCACAAAGCCAAAACTGGTGTCTGTGTGGGATGAAGACTGTACTCTCAGTAACCATTTTAGATAGGTACATCAAATTTGCAGCAAACATGCACCCCTTCAAATTCTAGGCTAGCTTCAGTCACGACTGACCTTGGCCTAATTTTGAAGGTCATAGGGCCAAAAATGCCCACAACACTATACTCCCAATAACATTTTAACGAAATAACACAAGTTTACCAAATTGGAAGCAAAGATGCATCTCTTAAAGGTCTAGGTCAAGTTTGATGATGAATGGCCTTCACCTAGTTTTGAAGGTTACAGACACAAAATTGTGTGTATGCGATGAACACTGACCTCTCTATAAATTTCCAGGAATTTCATTTGCAGCAAGAATGTAACCCATAAAGGTCTAGTTCAAGTTCCTACTCGAGCACTCAAGCCTTCATGCCATTTTCATTGAAACGTCTGCATCTTTGCCAAACTAATAAAATCATGACTTTTCACACAAATTGTTCCTGCTGCCTTTTTTATTCTCTGAATGTAGTCTCGCCAATAAAACTTGGAAATTAGTCTTCACAGTGGTTATTACATTGCAGTTTTCTAGTTGCCTTGCTACATTCGTAATATTATGACATGGCTCCTTCAAAATATTGGCAACTCACAAATAGGCATGGGACTACACACATTTCGGTGACGGGGGTCACAAGGCCTTCAAGCCAGTGTCACATGTTTCACTTGGGGTTGTCACAGCAGATCTTACATGGTGATTTGACGTAGGTTTTATGGCAGATGCTCTTTCTGGAGTAACTCCACATCATGCTGCGTTTACAGATAGGCAGGACGCGGTACACATGTCATATTTGCGTCATTCTTGGCACATTCCTGTCATTCTTAATGTGACTTAACGTATCTGAATAGGTTTTTTAATAGAGCGTGTTGGTGCGTGATATTCTTGATTTTCGTGGAGCATGTTTTTGGCTGTCAAAAAATCTTCCACAAATGTCATGCACCACCCTCATTTCACCTCATGCTGTGGAAGTTGCAACTGAGCATGTTGATCCATCTTGATTAGTGGTGATCCTTAATAGAGCGTGACAGCGTTCTTCTCTGACATTCACACAATTAAACACTGCTGCACCGCATTCAGTTTCATTGCTGCAGTATGCTGAAGAAGGACAGTGACACCAAGTCGACTAAAAGTTTCATTCCAGTGCTCATCACCGTGCTCCTGCAGGTGTTCCACCTGCTGCTGCTGGTGTGCCTGATGTTTGGGGAAATGTGAGAGACGAGAGACGCGTGGAGCCATGCATCTGGTTCTCCCCATCTCCTCCTCCTGTCTGCGCCACTCCATGGCACAGAGCCCAACTTAGCATGCACAAAGTTCTTCTGCTGTGAATTTTGAGGCGTAAACTGGAGTGATCTGAATTGTTCAGCAGCTGATGGATGAATATGGGTGTGTGTGTGGAGACAATTCGCCTCATTCACAACGTGACAGAATGTAACGATAACATTATTCTTGACCGTCCGTAATGGTTCCTGATAATTCTCCAGCAACACGTGCCATTAATCGTAACACGTGGCAACAGGTTGCAGCAGTTCCTGAGGACACCTGATGCCTCTGCTTCAAATCATCACATTTGTGATCAGCGGGTAAGAATTTATACTTCGTGGCATTCGTGACTTGTCATCGTTATGTGTAAATGCAGCATTACATGGAGAATGGGCAGGGGTGGTCTTCAACCACTAACCTTCTCTTCTGGGAAGAAGTGCAATAGCCGCTTGGCCACCACACTGTCTTGTCTTAATTTAGAACCTGTTGTGTAAAAACAGATGAAATGACCTTATCCATTCAGTTTTCACTGACTGTCAATCGGAACTACATGTGATCCCTGATCATGTGGTTCCCCTGAACATACTGGCTTTCATTACAGCACCAAAGAGGAAAATAGTTCTGCTTTTGAGTGACTGTTGTTTGTACATGTTGATCAACTGGCAACGATTCTGAACATGTACTCTGTGTACTACGTTGTGGCAAAAACAATCAGAACAAACTGGTGTGATTGTAAAACTCTCATTTTCCTTCATCTGGTTCATGTTTTTCTATTTTTTTATAACCTGTTCCAGAAAATTATGTTCATTGTTAACCAGCACTGAATTGTCACTATTATCGATTCAGGTTGTTTTACGTGACTTCACGTTGTTTCCTGGTACATTGTTATTTTTTAGAACAGACTATTTGCAGCTGGATGACGCATGCTGACAGACTTAGTCCACCGTCGGACAGATTTAATGCCGCAGAGTCTTGCTGTGGCAGAGTTACGTTGATGTTTGGTTTAGCCAGCTCTGACCGACACTCCTCCACGTGGCTCTTGTTGGTTTCCGTTCTGGTCCATGAGCTTAGAGGCGAACTGACTAGAAGGGGGGAAATTACAGTACTGAAGAAACTGAATTAATTCTTTTTAACATTCATGCATTGTTAATAATGTGAGTGATGCGTGTGGAGTTGCATCATATCAATCTCAACAGTAACGTACATGCCAGAAGAGGTGTGTTAGTTAGATCAGCAGCACAACAAAGAGCATGTTCTGGTGCCAGTCAGCAATCATTCAGCCTTCAGTGCTGAGTATGCAGAAGTATGATTCTGCATTAAATAATGCCAACAGATCTTAAGGTTCAGTTTATTTGCAACCAACAGAAAACTGTATAGTTTAGTGAATTCTGAAGCTGCATCTACTCGGCACAAAGCATTTTTTTAATGTTTTCTTACTTGTGCTTGGGGTTGTGGTAGTCGATTAGAGTGTTTGCTGTGTTATTGAAATAATCTAAAGGCTTAGAAATGAACTCTGTAAACCAGTTGAAGTAACTGGCTGCTTACCGTGCGTGCAGAGCTTTGAGGGGGCGATGAAGTCAAGAGCGTGCCAGTTCTCCTCTTTTGCCCATAGATGGTAGTTGTAGACTCGACAACACGACAACCTTTAGGAGCAAATCTGCATCTGCTCAAACCCAGATACTCTGTACAGAAAAAAAACAAAATGTTTGTGTGGCATGAGTTTCTCCACGCATTCCCAAAATGTGTATTACTGGTGAGCTGATTCTGAAACCTCTAAAAGATGCAAAGACTTTCTTTATCCGGGGTTCGATATTAGGATTAGTCCATTTGTGTGGGACAGGTATACGAGCTGTTTGAGTACTGTTCTCCAAATTTCTAGTTTAAAGGGGTTAAATTATTTATTTTCTCCACATTGTTAATATGAGATTTTGTGTTTGAATTTCTATGTGATAAGCTTTTTAGTAAACAAAAATTAAAAATGTGTATATACTTACAAATTCGCTGAAGTAGTGCGCCCTTGTTACATATTGTTGAATGTGAAATTTGGACTGAATGCTTCATATTAACATATATTACTTAACCCTCTGGGGCTGACGCCGTTGTATACGATGGCCGGGACCAAGCTTTACTAAATTAGAAATAACTTTTTAATGATATGAGATAGAAACTTTCTTTTTTTTTTTTGCTGTAAAATTTGCTCTACGGACTTTCGATCCACCGTCGGCCATCTTTGTACTCCTCATAGAAGCTCTGTGATGATGTGCGCAATGTGAGTGTCCAATTGGAATTGGTTCACCATCACATGGTTTTCCAAAGTCCAATCGTAGGGCAGATTTACCTCATGTGATAAACCAAAGATCGGTTTCAGGAGTGATATCTTACTAGTTTGCCCATTTGAATAGCCCCCTAACTCCTGCAATACACCCTGCACCATTACGCACAGCAAAAGTGAAAGCAGACGGAGAGCCTCGCATGACAGTCTCACGTGGTCAAACAAAGAGTGTGTAACTATCAGGATTGCTCCACTAATTTGCATTTGAATGTTTCTGGATTGCTCTGTGGCTCTCTCTCTCTGGCGTAAAGCACTGTTTATCATATCAATGGGGTGATGGAGGGGGCCGCTTCTCAGACTGGAGCATAAACGCATAGACCATTTTGGATATATTGTTCCAAATGTGCATTTATGTTTATTGCTTTACCTTTTTTGTTGTACAGTCTTTCACACAAGACCTCAAATTACCTTTATTAAGTGTCAAAACAGTTGTTTATTATAGTTTGCTGTGTGTTTTGAATAAATGTGTGGAAAATTATTTTCCGCTTTACTTTTTTCTTTATTTGTGATTGTAAACCTTTATTATCAATCAATCAATTTTATTTATATAGCGCCAAATCACAACAAACAGTTGCCCCAAGGCGCTTTATATTGTAAGGCAAGGCCATACAATAATTACGTAAAAACCCCAACTGTCAAAACGACCCCCTGTGAGCAAGCACTTGGCGACAGTGGGAAGGAAAAACTCCCTTTTAACAGGAAGAAACCTCCAGCAGAACCAGGCTCAGGGAGGGGCATTACACTTATAAAACACAACAAAAGCATATATATTATGAAAGAACAGGTTGTCCTGAAAAAAAAGAGACATAAAACTTGATTGTGGGATGCAGGGAGAGCTGTTAGCAGCAATAATAAAACATTTATGCCAAGCGAGTGAACTGTCCAAAAAATGCCATCGGACCCCAGAGGGTTAGCTTGCTTCACCAAATCTTGCTTGAAGCCTCATTTAACAACTCATTAGCAACTGCTGACATGTACTGGTCAAATAATATATAGCACATTTACTATCAGGGATATCCCAAGTCGATCTCAAAGATGGGTATCTGGCCCAATCAAAGAATTATTTTTGACTGATAATATCAGGTTTATTAAACATGTCTCCCCAATATGTTTGCTGTCCTTTTGTAAGTATTGTATCAACAGAGGGCATGGCTTCCGCACTATTCAGTGCTTGTTAGCTCACCAGCAGCAACATTTCAGAAGTGTTCTAAAAACAGATCTACTCTCTGCTTCTCTTCACATACGCACCAAGACTATTTTGACAGATGCCACTTCGCTCCTTGTAGTTTTTGTCATTTTTTAATTTTATTTGTTTATCCAGTCTTGTCTTCTTGTGTTACTTTCTTTTCTTCTTCTGTAGAGTTTATTGGTGGTTGGAAACCTGTTGGTGCATTACCGCCACTAACTGGAAAAGAATTTGTACTACCACCTTGTTAATCTTACACATTTAGCAAACATTACTGACACCTAGTGGTCAGAAGTAAAACGCCATAGTCATCACATTGCTTAAAAAAAGTGACTATAACTACAATGCTGCACTAAATGAAATTAAGTCATTAAAAATCTGTTTATTTTATTCTATAAAAACTTTGAGGGGCAGCTTGGATCACAAGTCAGTTCCAAAAGTGCATCCAAATAATCAAAAATATGAAATAAGGGCTATGTGGCAACATTTAGGCAGAGTATGAACAGACACCATATCTGAACGATGAGGTCATTCAGAATGGTTATCCTTGTGATCTTTGTGATGTCATAAGGTGAGAATGCTAAAGGTTACTCTTTCACTGCACTCTTTCCTGCCTAGAATCTGCCATTTGAATTTTGAAGTGGGGGAGCTGTGTGAGACCACGTTTTACAATCATAGGACAGTCTAAGGTTGTGTCGTTGGTTGAGATTTTTGTGGAGTCATTGTTTTGGAGGTGCCGTCTGGTTGTGCTCAAACTTTTGAATGTGTGCTGTGTGCTGGTCACGACACCATTGCTGATGAAGAACTAAAGGAGTCTTGAGGTTGTGAGACAGAGGTGTGTAGTGAGGCCGATCTTTTTGCAAGAAAACGTAGGTCCAAAGCCTGGTGCTTCCTGTCTTATTGTGAGGTTGTAGGACTTGGAAGCTAAAGCCCCTTTCACACCGGGGGTGCTTCCAGTTGCTCCCAGTTACGTCGTGCTTCATTATGACGACACTGCGTGGAAGCAACTCAGTGCCGAGACGATGCAGCTCGGCGCCACAACAGCGCCAGAGGCGCAAAGAAGGAAGCAAGTCGGACGCCGAAAAATTAAACCTGTTTAATTTTTTTGGCGTCCCGTGCTCGACGCAGAAAGGAAGTGGTTCCAGCGCAAGTCGGGGCAAAGAGGCGTTACCCGGTGTGACTCAGAAGCCAATTTATGATTCCTGCTGTGTTCCATTGTTTCCGCAGTATAAATCACACAGGATTGTTTTTAATACCTTGTAGTTAGTGCAGTAAAAACGACACGCTGAAAAAAAAAAAAAGACCACAGAAAAAAAATGCTGATTGCAGCTCAGCTCCTTCTCTGTGTGGAGCTGTCAGGTGAAGAGACGCACTGTGAGGCAGCAGCAGCTTCTTCTCTCACAAATGTGTTTAAATAAAATCCATAAAAGTCCTGCTCACAGACTGATTGCTAGAAATATCCAGTAAAAAGTCCGGACGTCTCTAGTCCACTCATGGACGTTCGTTCATGCGCGCACATGTGAACAATTAAAAGAAAAAAAAAAGTCTGGCTGCAGGCATTAGTTCCTTGTTCTCTGCTCAAACTCTCACATCACAGTTAAAAAAAGGACATAAGTCCTCCTCACAGGCTGATTGCCAGAGACAGGACATGTCAACATCAAGTAGAACTCCAGACATCTCCACATTTGCTTTTACGGACGGTTCGTGCGCGCGCATCTCGCGGTCAAAGGAGGGAAAGATAAACTAGAGAACTCAGAGCACAGCTCTGCACAAGAACAAATATAAAGTAGAAGAGAAGTCAGAGTGCACAGTCTGTCTGCAGCCAAACTGTGCACTCTGACTTCTCTGTGCAGAGAACCTGCAGGCTGCGTTCTCACATCCTCTCTGGCCCCAGCTGCGCACACCTGATGCAGATCTTCCTGCGTCGTCATGACACCACAGGAAGCAACTGGGAGCAGCCCCGGTGTGAAAGGGGCTTAACCAGTGACCTTCAGTCATCCGTGCTAGGTCTCTTTCTAGGATCTTTTTGTACCAGTAGAATTACTTTGAAAGGGAAGTCTGGGGTCCCCTGCTGCTGCTGTTGCCCCCCACGGCCCGATCCCGGATTAGCGGTTGAAGATGAGTGAATGTGAATTATTTTGTGTCAAACAAAATAATGACTGCGGAAGACTCAGATGAGGTGTTCTATTTGCATTGTGAGGAAGCATCAACTATGACATTTTGGCCATGTGATGCGTTTCAGTGGGCGTCAACCAGCACTCAGGTGCCTCAGTGTTAAGGATCTCAGCAGCTGGAGAAGGACAAGTGGAAGTCCATGTTTTACCTCACTGTGACAGCCAGAAGATTACTTTCTAGAGGTGGGGATGTACTGGCCGTCTGCCTGGGTGGTTGCCATCCAGGAAACAAGGGGGTGCATGGAGGCACCAGTGCATGCTATCAGACTGGACCTGTCCGCTCTTGACTGATGGATATTGTCATTATCCAAGAGCATTTCCAAGTCACAGTCAAGTATGTTAAAACCTCTGTAGGTCAGAGCCCTGTGAGCCTGCACCAAGAATACTTGTGAGGGAAGCCACGAAGACACTGTGACAGTTCTGGAGGAGGTCAAAGCATCAGTGGCTGTGATTGGATAGACTGTGCATGCATCAATTTTTGCCTGTGTTCCTAAAACTGATGGTGGGAATAGTTTTAGGTCCTCACAAATACCCGTCGATGCTCACACTCCCCGTGTTGATTGTTTTTGAAGTAGGTGAGTACAAAGTGCAGACAGCACCCCGAGGGTCTTCAGACAAGTTGATGTTTCTCACCCCGTTACTTCCATGATGTGCATCATCAGCGAGACTGTGTGCACGATCGTTACTGCACTGGTGCGTGCTGCTCTGGAATGCCTTTAGTGTCTAATTAATCTATTGTCCTCACAGCAGTTTCTATGCTAATTAACCGTTCCTCCTCCACAGACTGTCTGGCTGTCTGATTGGCCACAGATGACAGTCTAGACGTCTGATTGGTTGTCAGGCTGCACAGGAGATTGTATTTCCACAGTGGAATCTCCACACAGGGAGCCGCGAAATCATAGATTTACTGTGACCCTCAGGCTGGAACCCTTTAAATGAAATCACTTGGCTTTTTATTTATTTTTGTGAGAATCTGTTGTGTTTCATGTTGTGTGTAAAAAATGGCTTGTGTTGTTGAGGTGTGTGGGTGTTTTTATACCTCGCCGACCTCTCGACTTGGTACGGTAGAATATAAAAACCCACTCTGTCTGTTTCATGTCTGCATCTCCTGCTCTCTGCAGCTTTTGATCCATCTGCCCAATTCTCAAAAATCATGTCCCGTTGGATTAAACTAGGTTTCTGCTATATATATATATATATATATATATATATATATATATATATATATATAACATCATGTTATCCCAGGACATATCTTGTTTTTCATGTCGTGTCCTGGCCATTATTTATTTATTTATTTTATTTATTTATTTATTTTTATTTTTTTTAAGAAAGTGATGAAAATGTCCTGGTTTTCATTGTTTCTCATATATATATATATATATATATATATATATATATATATATATATATATATATATATATATATATATATATATATATATATATACTTTGCACGATTCACAGAAACTGGCACTGCTGAGTTGAGCCATGAGATGCTAAACTTCCTAAAAACTAGACCTTAAATGATTATTGTTTTTATGAATTGACTGGACATTTGATGGATAGGTACTTTGATAATTAATTTATCAAGCAAACATGTCCATCATTCTCTGGTAGATTCCAATTAGTGTAGTTTTCATTTATTTATTTTCAATACCCTCTTATATAGGAGACTGAGACTATTAGGAATGTTGTGCTTAATGGACGGATCAAATGATATTGGATTTGTAAGTGCAACGCCTCCTGAACTATTTAATGGATTTGATGTTTAACACCATATGAACATGTGTGTGAGGGACACTCATTCCAGTCTGATGTCTTCAAGGGGATGTAATTGGCACATTGCATAAACAAAATTTGACCAGTTTAATTCATATATTTCATCACAGAACGTTTATTGAAACAGATATACACTCACCCGGCCACTTTATTAGGTACACCTTGCTAGTACCGGGTTGGACCCTCTTTGGCCTTCAGAGCTGCCTTAATCCTTTGTGGCATAGATTCAACAAGGTGTTGGAAACATTCCTCAGAGATGTTGGTCCATATTGACATGATAGCATCACACAGTCGCCCATTCAACCAGTCTCTCCGTTCTCCTCTGACCACTGACTTCAACAAGGTATTTTTGTCCACACAATTCCTGCTCGCTGGACATTTGCTCTTTTTTGGACCATTCTCTGTAAACCCTCGATGATTGTGTGTGAAAATCCCAGTAGATCAGCAGCAGTTTCTGAAATACTCAGACCAGCCCGTCTGGCACAAACAACCATGCCACGTTCAAAGTCACTTAAATCCCGTTTCTTCTGCATTGTGATGTTCGGTTTGAACTTCAGCAAGTCGTCTTCACCACATCTCGATGCATAAATGCATTGCATGCGATTGGCTGATTAGCTGTTTGTGTTAACGAGTAATTGAACATGTGTACTTAATAAAGTGGCCGGTGAGGAGTGTATGATGCACACAACTAGTGTGGTGTCATTTTGTGTGCCGTCCCAGTAAAGACAGAGTGAGTGATTTCTGAGTCACCACAGCTTTGATTAACAAAATACGATCGCGTGTGTGGAGGTGGGTGCGTGGTGGTGGTGGGGGTGCCCTCTGGTCTTTGAAGCATTTTGAGTGTGCAGGTGCTGCAGCAGTCTAATTTACCGAGCAGCCTGATTCAGGCAGCTGAGCTTTGAACATCATCCTAATCACCGTCCTCATCCTCCTGTCCTTTGGAGCTCTGAGGACAAGCGATGTCATTTCCCCAGTGAGGTAGTCCTTTTTATAAAGCTTTCCACAAACGACAGCATGAGCTCATACTCCATTATTTATTCATAGAACCCGTTACAGAAGCGGCGGTAACCATAGGCAGACTCGCTCGCCAGAAGGAGATGGACAGACTGGACTGATTTGTCCTCTCTTCTGGCCTTCCTTTATTATTAAATATAGAATTTAATTTAAGACAGTTTTTTTTTTGGGGGGGGGGGGGGGGGGTTTAAGATCTCTGTGGACTTGCATTTACCAACTTGTACTTGTGCCTCTCCGCCCATCAGATCTACTTTTTATTACACGCTGCTCCACACTGGGATTTATGTGCCACCCAAATAAATCTCAGAGATTATTATTATAATTATTGTTATCATTATTTTTGTGCAAGAACTTAACCCAAGTTGCAACCTCCAGAGCCAAAAAGTGAAACTTGTCTCTCCATAGTTGTGGGAACATGTCGACATAATGCATCGCATAGCCCCAAACCCGGTTCTAACCCAGAAACCAAAGCCTTGTCCACACAGAAACAGAACTTTCATCATTTTCAAATAGTGTTCTGTGCACACGACACTGTTTCAAGAAATGTCAGCGTACACACGAAATCACTGAAAACGCTGCCTATATGTGGCGCTGTAGCGCTCCCACAAAAAAATGGAGAAGACGATATGGAGCATCCGCATAAAGTTTACGTACTGTATGCAAACGTAGAAGAAGAATAAAATGACATCATTTCACAAAACGTGTTTTGGTTGTACACATGAAAACACAAAGGGGAGTTTTCAGATTTATCCACTCTGGGACCTGTTTCAAAGAAGTGGCACTTTCGGAGACCGCATACACCTAAACTCTTCTCTGTATGGGCGGGCTCAAGTCTTAACCCTCGGACAACCCTTTGAAGTTGTGAGGACCGGCCAGACTGTCCTCACAATGATGATTTAAAGCCAAAATTTGTACACACAACTATACAACACACACACACACACATACATGTTTTGGTCTCAGAAAAATAGTTCCTCCATTTCCGAGAATTGTATTGGGGGGATTACGGGTGTGGTTACTTTGAGTGACAGCTAGTTAACTGGTGGGTCCAGATCTCGACTGTATTTGTCCTTTGTAAGCATTTGTTACAAATCCCTGAGGCTTATTGTGCAGTTAATTGGACTAATGGACAAACAAAGTAGTCATTCATTCATTTTCTACGCCCACTTAAACTGGGGACACACTAATCAGCTTTCATAGTCTTTCCCGATTTTGAAAAGACTTGGACTACACACTAACCAACTGGTTTCAGTGCAAACTCTCACGACGGCGACACTCTAGAGGGTAAACAAACAGATGACAAATGGCTCACTGTTGCTGTTGTTTGTGCATTCATCTGCTCTGAGAAATCCATTGAGAAGAATAAAAAACTGGTGTGGGTCAAGTCGCAGAGAAGTAGATGTTGGCAGTGTGGACTCATCATACTGTAGATATTCCCGCTGACTACTTCCTGTTGTCTTCATCTTCTGACACTACTTCCTGTGTCCCACTTCCTGTTTTTCACTGGCTTGTCTGACATGTCTTTGCAGTTGGGTCGGTAATCAGCACGCACCACGTGATTGCATCCAGACTCTGCTGACTGGTGCAGACTCTGCCCAAGTGTGAATTGTGGGTAAGATCGGGCAAAAAAAATCTTGTAGTATGTCCTCGGCTTTACTCCAGTTAAGGGTCACAGGGGGCTGGAGTCTATGCCAGCAGTCATAGGCAAGAGGCGGGGTTCACCCCAGACAGGACACTGGGATTTAGGCAGAGTCAACCATGGTCAAAATGATATTTGGAGCCACCCCATTTGAGCTTCAGCCATCCTCTTCAGAAACCCTATGGGTTACATCATGAAGGGTGTGTGTGTGTGTGTGTGTGTGTGTGTGTGTGTGTGTGTGTGTGTGTGTGTGTGTGTGTGTGTGTGTGTGTGTGTGTGTGTGTGTGTATATGTATATATATATATATATATATATATATATATATATATATATATACACACACTTTATTAGGTACACCTGTTCAGTTTGCTTGTTAACACAAATAGCTAATCAGCCATGGCAGCAACTCAATGCATTTGGGCATCTCAAGGGGGTGAAGATGACTTGAGGTTCAAACTGAGCATCAGAATGGGGAGTAAAGGGGATTTAAGTGACTTTGAATGTGGCATCGTTGTTTGTGCCAGACGGGCTGGTCTGAGTATTTCAAAAACTGCTGATCTACTGTGATTTTCACGCACAACCATCTCTAGGTTTTACACAGAATGGTCCAAAAAAGAGGAGATATCCAGTGAGCAGCAGTTGTGTGGATGAAAATACCTCATTGTTGTCAGAGTTCAGAGGAGAATGGACAGATTGGTTGAATGGGCGACTGTGATGCTGTCATGTAAATATTGACAAATATCTTGTTGAATCTATGCCATGAAGAATTAAGGCACTTCTGAAGGCAAAAGAGGCTCCAGTTCTAGCAAGGTGTACCTAATAAATAATAATATATAATATCTATTGTCTGTCATTGAATCCTTGCATTTGTTGAAATATTTTTCCATTTTTCTTTATTATGATTATTTTTTTAATTTACTCATTTACACATCAGCTTTCAGCAGTATAAAAGAAAATGCAAAAGACATTCAGGGACACTTCAGCAGAACACATTCTTGCTACCTTTGGGTTCAGAACCATTCATTTTCTATAGGAACAGGTATGGAGCCGTACCTGTACCTTTGCTGTAATCTCCCTGTTCACAACTACACGTTCTCGCTCTCTGGGATTCTGCATATGATACGATAACCAAAGTGAGGCCGTGGTGCTTTTCGTCACACACGCTGTTATTTTTGTCTCAGAAGAAAATGGTAACTAAACAAACAAGGTGGTCAGCTGTCTCGTACCATCTCATATTTCCCTTGGCAACCCTCATTTGTTCCAGTCCATGCTTTGGGTTTGTGTTGACGCGCTGAGAAAATGCAGACTGAAGCGCATGCAGCGTTACCGAAGCCAGTGAAATGAATGGGTATCACCATTTCACTTTCCATCTTTAAAAAGAATGGATTTATGGCTGGATTGAATCCTGTTTGTTCTGGATAGATCTGCCTCATCTATGTGTCGCGTGTTGGTATGAGTCACATGACTGCACGTGTACCACTGAGTCACTGGCAGGAAGACATCTGCAGTTTATTTTTATGAATCACAATTGAATTACATCCGACAGGATGCTGCTGACACATTTATCTTTTTGTATTTAATCAGAATCACTTTGTTTTATGTCTTATTCTTTTTGCCATAAAAGAACTACTTTCACAATCCAGATCCCCTTAAAAAAAAAAAAGGACAAAATATTCTGCACTCCTTGCAACTGTGAAGCTTTGAATGACTTCACTGAGACCAGCAGTCATATGACAAAAAAACAGTGAATATTTAACTGAATTAGACACTGGAACAGAGCGTAAACTAAAAGACCAGAGGAATATTGTCAAGAGAGACAGTAGAAGAGAAAAAGAGCACATGCTTACAAGATGTATTAGAGCCTGACTGATACAGGATTTTAAAGACCGATACCGATTTAGATATTTGATCCTTCTGAAATATATGCTGATATATTAACTGAAATTCTTCTCTTTTTTTATCCCCCAAGAAAAACATAGCACAAACAAAGAATTCCCGTAACATTTTTGTGAAGTATTTGTAATGTGTCCTGTTATAAACCACAATATCGATTTATCTGCAAGTACCTCATATCGGCCAGTTATATCAGCTAGATGATTTACTTGTCATGCTCCAAGTTTAATGAAACTTTGTACAATAGTAGTACACCTTATGAAGAAGTGCATGAGGTAAATTGTTCTTGTTGAACTGAACATCTTCAACAAGAGGCAACTGGACATTTTGTGTTTTATTCATGCACATATAGTCATGCAGTCATGAGCTGATTTTGGATTGCAATGTAATTTCACACAATGGCAGCACACATTGCTGAATATTTATTTTATTATTATTTTTATTTATTTATTTTTAGAACTCATGTTGTTGATTATCTACAGTGCATCGACAAAGTATTGACTGTGCTTTACTTTTCCCACATTTTATGTTACAGCCTTATTCCAAAATGGAGTAAATTAATTCTTTCCTTCAAAATTCTACTCACAACACCCCATAATAACAACATGAAAAAAGTTTTTTTTTTATTCCAAATGTATTAA
Source organism: Thalassophryne amazonica (assembly GCF_902500255.1). Taxonomy (NCBI): domain Eukaryota; kingdom Metazoa; phylum Chordata; class Actinopteri; order Batrachoidiformes; family Batrachoididae; genus Thalassophryne; species Thalassophryne amazonica. Next base: position 14,574,908 of record NC_047112.1, read on the forward strand.
AAATTAAAACGAAGAAATCACATATATTTACATATTCACATCCTTTGCTCAATACTTTGTTGATGCTCATTTGGCAGCAATTACAGCCTCAAGTCTTACTGAATGTGATGCCACAAGCTGGGTGCACCTATCTTTGGGCAGTTTTGTCCATTCCTCTTTGCAACACCTATTAAGCTCCATCAGGTTGGGTGGCAAGTGTTGGTGCACAGCCATTTTCAGATCTCTCCAGAGATGTTCAATCAGATTCAAGTCTGGGCTCTGGCTGGGCCACTCAAGGACATTCAGAGAGTTGCCTTGACGCCACTCCTTTGATATCTTGGCTGTGTGCTTAGGGTTATTGTGCTGCTGAAAGATGAACTGTCACCCCAGTCTGAGGTCGAGCGCACTGGAGCAGGTTTTCATCCAGGATGTCTCTGTACATTGCTGCATTCATCTTTCCCTCAATCCTGACTCATCTCCCAGTTCCTGCTGCTGAAAAAGCATCCACACAGCATGATGCTGCCACCACCATGCTTCACTGTATGGATGGTATTGGCAATGTGATGAGCAGTGCCTTGTTCAATCTTTGTCTCATCTGACCAGAGAATTTTGTTTCTCCTGGTCTTAGAGTCCTTCAGGTGCCTTGCCTTTTCCTAAGGAGTGGCTTCCGTCTGGCCACTCTACCATACAGGCCTGATTGGTGGATTGCTACAGAGATGGTTGTCCTTCTGGAAGGGTCTCCTCTCTCCGCAGAGGAATGCTGGAGCTCTGACAGTGTAACCATCGGGTTCTTGGTCGTATCCTTGCTTAAGGCCCTTCTCCCCCGATTGCTCAGTTTATACGGGCGGCCAGGTCTCGGAAGAGTCCAGGTGGATCTGAACTTCTTCCATTTACAGATGATGGAGGCCACTGTGCTCATTGGGACCTTCAAAGTAGCAGAAATGTTTCTGTAGCCTTCCCCAGATTTGTGCCTCGAGACAATCCTGTCTTGAGGTCTACAGACACTTCCTTTTCAATTTCAATTTTAAATTTATTTTCACTTATATAGCGCCAAATCACAAAAAAGTTGCCTCAAGGCACTTCACACAAGTAGGGTCTAACCTTACCAACCCCTAGAGCAAGCACACAGGCGACAGTGGTAAAGAAAAACTCCCTCTGATGATTTGAGGAAGAAACCTCAAGCAGACCAGACTCAAAGGGGTGACCCTCTACTTGGGCCATGCTGTCGACACAATTGACAAAAACGAATGTATAGGAAATTTTGGGCGTCCGTGTCAGTGCACAGGATGGGACGCTTGCAGAAAAACACACACACACACACAAAAAGCACACTTTGACTTAATGTTTAGTTTGTGCTCTGACATGCACTGTCAACTGTGGGACCTTATATGTTGACAGGTGTGTCTCTTTCCAAATCATGTCCAGTCAACTGAATTTACCTCAGGTGGACTTCAGTTAAGCTGCACAAACATCTCAAGGATGATCAGTGGAAACAGGATACACCTGAGCTCAATTTTGAGCTTCATTGCAAAGGCTGTGAATACTTATGTACATGAGATTTATTTTTTTCCCCACTTTTTTAATTGCAAAAATCCAAAAGAATAAATAAACTTTTTTACATTGTCATTATGAGGTTTTGTGTGTAGAATTTCAAAGAAAAAATGAATTTCATACATTTTGGAATAACGCTGTAAAATAAAAATTGTGGGAAAAGTGTAGAGCTTTGAATACTTTCTGGATGCACTGCATCATGTTGTTTTTTCTTCCTAAATATACATTTTATTTATTTCCTAAAAATGCTCGAAATAACCTAAAATTGATTCAAGCACACATTTATAATGAAAAACCCATAGACAATACTCACAACATCAGAACCATGTTAGGGTGTGGCTTGGTAGAAGTAAATAAAAACAAAAAAAACCCCACTGCTTTTATATGAATCAGCAGCTCAAAGTCCTTCCCAATGATGCCTCACATTCAGCCATGCCATCCTGCTGCCATGAACTGCACAACAGGACCAACTTGGGGATTAAGGACCTTACCCCATGGCCCTTTGTGGTTTTTCTAATCTCACTGGGATTTGAACTCTGGATCCTCTGCTGATAAATCCACTGCTTTAACCTCGAGCCCATCACCTCTTCACACAGCTCTTATGGTGAGTTAGGGTGTCACCATGCTGATTTAAAAAAAAAAAAAAAAAACTCCATGGTGAGGAGTCATCCAACCTTGGCTGATGTGTGACAGTGATGCTACCAACCTTTGGATAGTAGCTCAACAACCACAGACTCCATTGGTTGTTTTTCCTCTAAAGTCACTGCAGATTCATTTAAATTCTTCACTTTATCTTGCATATTTTGGAGTGTCCCCAGGATCTCTTCCTCCTGTCTGCTCTCCAGCTCACCGTGAAGATCCTGTATCTCCTGTGTCAGAGCCTCCCTGCTGTTGTGTATCTCCCTAGTTTGTTGCCCTTGATCAGCCAGTTGCAGCTTTTGTTTGCTAGTTAGTTCTTTTTTTTTATCAAAGAGTTGATCTTCAGGTTTGTTCATGATGATGCATGAACTTCTTCAGCATTTTAATTTCTTTGTCCTTCTCCTATAGAGGTGCATGTTCTTCCCTAATATTTTATATCTTGTATCTTGAGCAATCCTGGTAATAATAATTGTGGGTATTTGTAAAAATATTATATAAATGTTTTTCATCTTTATTTATTTATTATTTTCCCACATTTTAAAAATAAATTATCAAAGATATTCAACTTTTTTTTAATCTTGTTTTATGCCCTTTTTAATCTTGCTTGCTTTTTAAATCTTGGTTTATGACATTATAACTGCACAAAAGACATTTTAAGTTCTTTGTCCTTCTAGCTGCCTTGATGCTTTTTCCACAGAGGTGCTATACTTGCAGGTGCAGTGAAAAATGAGCCCAGAGTTGGTAAAATGCAACAGGAGGGCATATAAACAGGGGTGCACATAACTGGTACTCAGGGTGCTTGTGTGTGCGAAACATCATTGATGCACAACAGAGGGAAACACTTTTCCGACAATCAGTCATTGCTTTCCTCTTATGAAGCGCTTCCTTTGTGTTTTCTGCTGCGCATCATTTATTTTTAGCACGCACAAGCACCATGAGTACCAGTTATGTGCATGCCTGCATATAAACACTCATAAATTGCAGGTTCAGAGGGTTAAAGATTTCAGATTTTTAATTTCATGATGAGAAAAAAAATGTTGTGGTTTTTAAAAAACACAGAAAACTACGGACTTGTTAAATTGTAATATTGGAATGGTTTGATTTGAATGGTGCAACATTCCGTCAGTTGTGTGGAACATGATAAATGATTTTCACTATTGTTTCATAGCTGGTGGATGTGGCATTATTTATTTTTTAATATCTGCTAAAATGTCAAGTTAATCCTTGGAGAACAGCACATAATTTAAACTTCTTGTTCCTCCCTGGCACACTGCTTGCTTTAAAAACATTTTTTGTTTGTGTGTTTCTGTCCTTAGGACCAGTTTGATAACCTGGACAAACACACTCAGTGGGGGATTGACTTTCTTGAGCGCTACGCAAAGTTTGTGAAGGAGCGACTGGAGGTAGAGCAGAACTACGCCAAGCAGCTCAGGTAGACACACACACTCACAAAGGTCTCCTAAAAACAGGACCTCTGTGGGCTGGTTTTTGTTTTGTTTAGTTTTTTTTTTTTTTACCTGTAAAATCTGATGTTGCAAAATTAAAGCGTGTCTAAAGTGTGATATTGAGCGTCCACGTTGGTGTCGGGACTAAAGAATTCCTCACAGTTCTTTGACTTTGATAGTTTTCATCTTAGAAAGGTGAATATCTGTCAGGATTTCAGTCCGCCTCATTAAAATCTGGTAGAATCCCCCAAAACAGACGCTTGTGATTTCAGAGGGAAATCCCTTCAGAATACACAACACAGTTACTGCTGCAGGTCTGAAAAATGATCAAAGACACACCTCTGTGTTTTAATATGGACGCCTTTGTAGAGAGAGTGCTTGTAGTTCAGACTCGACTCGCACCCCACCAGCCCCCACACCCTTATTTCTTGTTAAATCATTCCCACCCGGCTTTGCCACCGTGTTGTCAGACCCTCGGGGCATCAGCAGAGTCTTTGATGTGTAAATCTTTGACTGTGTCGGTGTGACTGCCTGCCAGCCAGCGTGGCAAAACCTCCTGTTCTCTGTTTACCTGTCCCTCTGCCACACAGTACTGTTAACCTTTGTCTGCTTCTCTTTTTTCCCCCAAAAAAGGAACTTGGTGAAGAAATACTGTCCAAAGCGCGGCAAAGATGAAGAGCCGAGGTGAGTAAAACGCTGTGGACTCGCTCTCTTTTGCCTTCATTCTTACTGATATTTATTGACCCTTTCAATTCAGATAAAACTGACATTTTGATCAAATGTTTTGCCTGCTTCTCAGTCATTTATTAAATTTAGTTTTCACTACACCATGTGGTCTCGAGCTGCAAATAAAAGCACAATCATCATTAAGAAATGAGATTGCAAGGAGGTGTGAATCGAGATTGTGATTTTAACACGATTAATCGCACAGCCCCAGTCATTTGGAAGAGATCCACTATCGGTCAGTCACTGTCCGTGTTTGATTTATTTATCGTAAATGAAAATGTTTCAATGTTTGCTGTCCAGGTTCACATCTTGTCTCTCGTTCTACTCCATCCTGAATGAACTGAATGACTATGCTGGGCAGAGGGAGGTGGTGGCGGAGGAGATGGGTCACAGGGTTTATGGAGAGCTGATGAGGTACAGCCAAGACCTCAAAGCTGAACGGAAACATGTGAGTATACCAGCCAGCCCGTAGTTAGCCAATAATAGGGAGTTACATATCTCATCTATGCTGACAACAAGCAGGGCAAACTCATGAATATTAAGACTACGTTTCTCTTGAAAATCTGTAGAATACAGACTTTTAAACATAATTAGTTCATGAATAGAACAAGCCAACACTCTTGGGTTACATTTTGTGATGTAGGTAAATATATAAGTTGCAAAGAATTATTGGGCAAACTACTAAAAGTTATGAAGTTTGACACCACTGATGCGTTTGTTTTGGCAAAAAAAAAAAATTGGCACCATGTATCCATTTTGTGCTATACCTGATTCTGGCACAAAAACAATTAACAAGCTATTTTACAGCGAATCCCACAAATTGTAAAAATGGAAAACACACACACACAAAAGTAATTGTGTAAATTCATATTATGAAAAATACACAAAACAGTGCTAAACTGCTTGTTTTTCAAACCTTTTTTCCAACACTACTTACAACTACTTCTGGCTCATTCACACTCTGACAATTAGCCCAACGTTTGCCGATGGGGAGTGAAAAGTTACTTACTGTTGACCAGCGTACAGGTCCACCAGACTCCGCGGGTAACACTGATTGTCGTGGTTCCGGGAAAAAATTTCCACATGCTTAAATTTTTCACTGTTCATGTGAAAACACGGGCAAAAGATGAGCTCCGCTACAGCACCTCCGCTAGTACGCCAATACTGCACCGTTCCACTCTGCCGGTTTCCCCTTGCCAACGTCAGAGGCTTGACTGGATGCACCTTCTCTGTATCCCTTGGGCATGAACAAATATGTAGACATGTAAAGGAAAATGTAGAACCTGCCTCAGCGATGCACTAGTAGCAAGTGATGCAATTGCGCAGTTACGCAGAGTTTATATAAGCTACATCACCTGACGTTACAATCGTTAAGCCACTGCCATGGTCCTCTGCAGAATGCACTACCAAAGCACCACATTCACCCTCCGATGCCGAAAGTTACGTACAACAGTAGTCAGTGCACCATCGGCAAACGGCTGCTAAGCTACGTCTGCCCGCGTTGAAGACAGGAAATTTGGACCCCTGGAGCGTTCCTTCTCCGGCATTTCACACAGGTTTTTGGGAATCCGCTAAATCTGCCAGTGAGAGTCACTTCACGTCATAGTATGAATGGGCCATGAGTGTTTCCACCTGCGCATTATTCCCGGTGCTATTCTTTGAAACATGTTCTACCAATCACAGCACACAGTACCACGTTACACAATATCTGTTACATAGGACTCCTGGCACTTTATCAGTGAAATGACACAGTAATAAAACAGTAACTCTATAAAATAACAGAACCATATATATATATATATATATATATATATATATATATATATATATATATATAAAACTATAGTGATGTAACAGAAGAAGGAGGAGGAAGAGGCTTTATTATCATTGTACGTACGTACGTACGTACGTACATACATACATACATACATACAACTAAATGTGTCTTCTACATTTAACCCATCCCATCCTTACAGACACAGTCCAGTCACTAGGAGTGTCATGTCAATGAAAAGTAAGAGTTTGTTTTACCTGGAACTAATCTTCAGCATTACGCTTGACTGCAGCATCAGAAAATGTTGATTGGATCACAGCCCAAACTAACACCTTCAGATGCCTCCTGCTGTCCAATCTAAGGCTCAGAACCCACTGATGTAAATAAGAACTGCCCCAAAATCATCACTTTAGAGAATCTGTAAGTGTGTAATTCTAGGTGTGTGTAAGTCATTTTCCAACTGCAGTCAGTGGATTTGACAAAATCTGTGGTCTGAACCACTTTTCTTTCCGCTGAATTACTATTATTATTTATTTATTTATTTTTTTTGGTCCATGTGCGTATGGATGTCTTCCTGTGTTTTCTGTGTTTCTGTACAAATGTTCTGATTTTATGCATTTGTGTGTCAATGAGCAGCATCTCCAGGAGGGCAGGAAGGCTCAGCAGCATTTGGATCACTGCTGGAAACAGATGGACAATGTAAGTGAGGAGGGACGGATGAAGACACAAATTTTGAATGTCTCCATGTAAATAGTATTTCCTGTTTGGGACAGACAGCTGCACCGATTTCAGACTTGTTTGCACGAGGAATGTAAGAAATGCTAACAAAAGTAACTGCAGGACAAATGGAGATCAGTTTTTCCCGCTGCATCATGGGAGGAAATCAAACGTCCGTACACCGCAGGTCCATTATAGCAATAAGTATCATGAGAGTTTGGGAAGCAGCTCAGAGTTTTAGTCCAAATTTGATACCGAATGTAATATTTTAGCATTTATTACTCTGCATGAAAGGGCAGCAGTGTCCTTTTCTCCACCATGGCAACCTGCCCAGTCTGCAGCACAAAACACACACACACACACACACACACACACACACACACACACACACACACACACACACACACACACACACACACACAGAGCAGCCCCTCCCACAGTGAGGCTTGCGTGCCACATTTGGCATATGACATCCTTTTCTAGTTCTCCGGAGTCCAGACTGAGATTACATCGTATATTCCATTAGTTCATTAGTTATTTCATTTGTTATGCTCATTTGTTTCATGATTTACAATGAAACGCCACAATTCCATATGAGTGAGTGAGTGTGTGTCTGAATGGCGTCATCATAAAGCGCTTTGAGCATCTGCATCAGGTGGAAAGTGCTATAGAACTGCAGGCAATGTCTTAGATTGTAAATTAGACAGTGTAGTTTATTTATGTAACACCAACATTGTAACATAAGTCAGCGCACAGTGCTATGCACAAGTAAGGGCTAATGAAACCTACACCAACCCTACAGACACATTATGACACAAATGACAGTGAAAAGCAGTTGGCTTTGCCACTTGATGGGCATTCCCATGGCATACACGCTCACATCTCTGTAAGATGTCTTGTAAATCACTGTAAATCTTGCGTCCAGTGCTGTACGCAAGTCTACACAACACTCTGCTACTGTATGTAAGTCTGTTATACTGCGCTACTGTACACCAAGCCTCTGCAATTGTACGCAACCCTATGGCAGTCCGACAAAAAATCAGTACATATCAGTACCTGCATTACTAGATTTTATTAATCCTGCTGGCAGTGAAGCTTCAAAACCACAGAAGAAGACGAGCAGGCCAAGCTTCCCCCTGCGCACAACATGCACAGCCATTCTTATGTATTAGATACACAGCACAATGCAACTTTATGCAGGCCTGGTGTGAAAGGGGCTTTAGCCGCGTTTAGCTGCTTTGCTGTAATCTTGTCACTGCAAAATGCCCACTCTGATTGAGAATGTATGGCAGGTCATCATTTGCTGTCGCTTGGAGCTAATGTCGATGTGCTATACAATTACTGCATAGTTTTAGTTGGAGAAAAAACAAAGACAAAAACAGACATTTAATATTTTCAGAGTAATTTTTACATGCTTAATTGGTAGTTTATGTGTAGTTTGCAGTAGCATAACTAATTTCTGCAGTGTTAAGAAAAAAGCCACTTCTGATGGAGGGCGTTTCAGCGTGTGGTCTACAAGTCCTTGTAACGGGTCCATCTTCCCTCAGGTATTCGTTTCTTTCCTTCACTGCTAATAAAATCCAGATGGGCTGTCAGGAAGTAAACCATTTCTCGCTGTTCTGTGTTTGTCTTACTGGCCTCTTTTTTGGCTGTTCTTCTCCTGATTCACGCTCTCAGAAATATCACAAATTTAATTTTGGGTTATATTTTCTTTATCTCAGTTTAGTGTTGGGTTTACGGAAAACATACAAAAAAAAAGTAGTTTCCAGTCTGATGTATGGATGGTGATGAATTTGGGTGGAAATCTGGACACAAGTGTCAGACTTGTAAAAATAAAAGTAGCAGCCCTGAGATTCAGAGTCTCAGCAAAATGCTTAAAGGTTTGTTTTTCTTTTAACCTTCGTCATTGCAACTCAGCGCACAAGCGTAGATGTGTCACCATCAAGACTGTGAAAATTTTATCAAAGCATACAAACAAAACAAACATTTGCATTCTTTCTCTCAGAAGTTTAAAAGGCGACCTCGTTACGTCATGATACCAACATGAATAAATATCTCATGACAAACATGAAATCACGGAACACGCAATACATTATACACACGGCTAATTAAACAGGGCGACGAATACAATGAATGAATGCGCTCACCGTGCAATAATTGTTTTGTCATCCATTAAAAATAAGTTAGAAGTCAGCTAAAAATGTAAGAAAGTGGAACCATTCCTTGCCTAAGCTTTGCATAAGCACTCAAAATGTTCCCGGCAAACTTTTTAAAGATGTGCCAAAAGAGGGACGTATTTCGACAATACACTTACAGAATTCCAACAGACACACAAAATAAAAAAAAAAATAAAAAATCCCTTTATGAATAAATTACATAGATATGTTACACACATTACAGCAGTCTCAGGACAATTACATGATACAAAATCTCACAGTGGTCCAGGATGGAGTGTTTTATTGAACAGATATCCACAAATCAGGGTAAGTGGGTTGAGTCTACCCTGAAAAAGAAACCCTTGGTGGACATAAGCACTCAAAACAGGTGTCCTAATTAATGTTTTTGTCTCTTTTGGGTTGTGCTCTCTGTTCATTCCTTCTTCTTCTTGTACACTTTACCTTTAGAGTAAAAAGAAGTTTGAGCGAGAATGTAAGGAAGCGGAGAAATCCCATTTGACCTATGAACGGCTGGATAATGACATCAACGCCACCAAATCAGAAGTGGAGAAGGTAGGAAGGCCCCGCCCACAGCACAGCTACATTATTGACTGAAAGGTATATTCGTGTGCAGTGCCGCGCAGTGGTCAGTACAGGATTTGTTCCCTTTTACTGCCACGGAACTGTGTTTAGCGTTATGCTAAATTTCATATGCTTCGTGTTTGCTTAGTTACAGAGCTAAAAATTAACATGCTATAAATTTTTTGTCCACATGTAAGGTTGAGTGATTAAATTGGTTTCTGCTTCTGCTTTTGTATTATCAGACAAACTACTGTGTCTGGATTTTAAACCACAGTGGACTAAGGAAAGGAGAACAAATAATTTTAATTATTGTCGTTATTATTGTTGTCATAGATGCTGTTATTTTTTTACCTTAAACCTTTAAAAAGTTTGACCGTTCTGCACAAAAATGAACAACTAGTGCGTTAAACCCACTACCCTATATTCAGCTCTGTTAAATGTCAGGTTTGGAATATGTCATTGACAAAATTGTCCTGTTTTCACCCACAGTTGCTATGTGATTAGGTTGTAAGTATAAAGTTAAAGGTTAGAGGAAAACAAACAGTGCAACAAGCTTTAAGAGAAAATGTCATTCTTAAATCGCTTTGCAGAAGACGACCATTTTATAAAATAAATATGCTACCGCTTTGGAAATAGGATTAAAGAATGTTTTCCCCCACTGGCCACATTCAGGCGTGTCGCTTCAGTTTTACTTTAGCGTTGAAACTTTTTTATTAAATAATCAGGATTCTGTTGAATTTCTCAGCTTTATGTGTGAAATTGCTCCACCTTCTTGAATTTTAAGCTGCATTTATACACATTTTGTGCTGTTTGTAGTGATTTTATTTTGTTGTGTTACATTAGACGCCACACAGGCTCATGCTTGTTGATGCTTTGGGTGGTTGGGGTCTAATGTTTTTATTGCTGATGTTCAGGCCAAAGCTCAGTACTACCTACGGACCCATACGGCTGATGAGAGCAAGAACGAGTACGCTGCCCAGTTACAGAGCTTCAATGGAGAGCAATGGAAACATTTCAACAATGCAATACCACACATATTCAAGGTAGATCAAATGTTACACCACCACGTCATCAGTATAACTTGTGCTTATTGTCTTATTAGTCTCACAGCAAAGTGGAAAGACGTCATTTGTTATGGTCATATCTGTCCCCGGCAATAACCCTAACTGTAAGTCAGCTGTCTTCTTGCAACAAATCAAGTCCTCAACCAAAATACATTCATGATCATAACTCGGGAACTAGACAAGCTATTGAAGCACAGTTTTCTACAAAGACTTCCCAATCACCAAACACATCAAGTGTCAAGAGAATGGAAAAATTAGATGGTGGCAGTGAGGTGCTGTCAACATATGGGTGCCTTGCTGTTACTGTGGATTCTGTACTTTGCAATCTTGCAAGTATTATTGCAATGTCTCTGTCTTTGTTGCAGAATTTGCAAGAGATGGATGAACGTCGGACTGTGAAGCTCAGTGAAACGTACAGGTGTTTTGCTGAGGCGGAGCGGAAAGTCATACCCATTGTTTCCAAATGCCTAGAAGGAATGATTTCTGCTGCAAAGGCAGTCGATGAACGAAGGGTATGACACAGCATTGTAGTCGGAAAAGTATCAAGAAATCCAATAAGCTGCTATTAAACATAATGTAAATGAACAAACGAAGATAAATTGTTGGCAGGATACTTTAAAATAATTATTTGGTATTTGCTACTATTTACAGGATTCAGCCATTGTGGTGGAGTCATTTAAGTCTGGCTTTGAACCACCAGGTGACTTCCCCTTTGAGGACTTCAGTCAGAACCTGAACAGAAGCGGTTCTGATGGGACCATCAGCAATACACCCAAAGGCGACAGAGATGGAGGCCCGGGGCCACGACCGGACCCAAAACACACCATGAGTAAAGCCAAGAACAAACTCTGGCTGTTTGGGAAGAAACCAAAGGTACGCTGGGGTGCAGAACAAAGTGTACTTTCACATCAAGTATTCAGCCTTTGTTACATATTTTAGCTACTTTAGCTGAAGTGCCACAAAATAGAAACTGCCATATTGGCCCAGACACATTTCTTTGTTTGATTTTTCTACTCTTTTCCCTTAGGAACACATCTAAAAAATGAGTCATTTTATAATGTTAGTCTTTTATATTAGTTGGTACCAAGTCCCCATGAAAAGTGTGTTCCCCCTGGATGTTTTTGACTCTCTTGTCTTGTCTTGTACATTATACAAGCTACTTTTTTATTGTCAACAGTCAATAACATTTCCTAATAAATTTATTTATTTATTTATTTATTTATTTATTTATTTTTTTTTTTTTGTCTGGAGAAAGTAGTTTTATAAGAATATTTTTTGAAAAAAAAATGGTCAGAGAGGGTTGTCTTATAATCAGGGCCCTCTTATATTCAGGCCAATATAGTAGAATACTTCACAACTTGCAAGGTATGTTAATTAAAAAAAAAATAAAAATAGATTTTTGTCTCTCTCTGGTGCCGAAAACAAGAATTAACATTCAGAGTTAGATTCATTTGTCAGCGTGAATCCACTTATTTAGCAACTGCAGGACTGGGTTGCGTGGAGAAGGTTGCTCAAATGCACACACTGTACTTAGAAGTGCAAAAAGGATAAAGTGATAGTAAAGCAATAAACCTGTTAATCACTTAATACTTTTGAGTAAATCTGAATTTCCTTATTACACTTTGCAACAAGATAACATTTATATCTAATAAGAAATTGAAACAAGCAGAATTGCATTAAAACAAACAGGAATTTATGAAAATATATATTTACAATTTAAAAATTATAAACAAACCATTCAAATGTGATTTTGTCCCATAAAACCCACGCTCATGAAATTGCTGATGAAGTTGCTGATAAACATTTTTACTTTCTAAGTCATAAACTGTTGTGTGGGCCGCTGAAGAGGAGGTACTGCTGGCCCATCACCACCAGAGGGCGCCCTGTCTGGAGTGCGGGCTCCAGGCACCAGAGGGCGCTGCCGCCTCACAGGAGCAGCTGGGGTGACAGCTGTCACTTATCGCCTATGACAGCTGTCACCAATCATCTGATCAGCAGTAGTATATCAGCAGGACGACATCTCCACCTCTTTGCCGAGATATCGCTCTACCTTGAAGGTACTGTTCTCAGCCGACTGTGTTGTTTTTGCCAACATTAACACTTTGTTACTTTTGTGCATGAAGTAGCAGACATTCTTCCGATGAGAGGAGGAGGTGGTTTTCCCGCCATATGGGTTGCTGGGTGCACACGCACCCACCTTTAACTGTTTTTGTTCCTCGCCAGCAGTACCAGATCCGACACGCGGAGGCAGTGGCCACCTGGGAGTTCAGGACTTGGCGGCTCCAGTATTCCCGGGGTTCGGTGGCGGAGGAAATTGTGTGGTTCCGGTTCTGCTTTGGACAGACGTCTCTTATCTTCGAGCCTGCCCACGTGACACATTGTGTGAATTGACTTCTTGTCTATTGTTGTAATCTGTTGTGTTTGTTGTGCTTTTTGTCACAACAGTAAAGCGTTGTTATTTGGCTACCTCCATTGTCCGTTCATTTGCGCCCCCTGTTGTGGGTCCGTGTTCCTACACTTTCACAACATAAACATGCAGTTTAGCCGATACTGTTGACAGTTTGTGTGGTGTTTCCTTGTTTGTAGCTCTTCTCTGAGTTATTCATGTCCACGCCTTGGACCTTGCCCTTCTCCATACAGACTGTGTCGATTAATCTTTAACTGTCTGCCTGCTGGTTTGTACCGGCGTCATCAGCTGCAGCAGTTTGCAGCGCCAACTACATTTGAGATGGACAGGGTGTGTGTTTGTGTATATAAACTAAATGTCTATGGCAGCCATAATTTTGACAGGACGAGTTCTGCATTAGGTGGCATTTTAATGTTTTTGTTAAGTTCGCATCAGTTTTTCAATGGCAAAATTTGGAGGCTTGTACTGGAAAATGTGTTTTTCTGTACTGGATCAAGGAGAGGAGGGGTTCAGGGAGGAGGGGGCAGTGAATAAGGATTTGGTCATCAGGATTCTAACTTTGTTCAGAAGAATCAAGGACAAGTCATTGTGACTCTTCAGTGACTTCATTTAATTGCTCATTAAACTGGAATGCTGATTTTTCTATTGTTTCAAAGAGGATAAAAGACTATTTATGTTATGTGAAGTTTGGCTTTAGTGGTTAACCAGATTTTGTTCAACACATGTTCTCTTTTGATTTCAGTTATATAAATAGCAGCGAGTTTTTTAGTCCTATCCAATTTCTGTAGACACCAACTCAAAAACAATAAATGCCATCATCATATAAGTCACTTAAAAGGAAATACAAGGACACACCCTGTTGCATCAAGTTTGACACATCAGATTGATCAAACAGCTTTATTTTGCTGTGCAGTGGCCCATAGAAGTGTTTGCTGTGCTGGAATAATTATTGAAAATTATGAACAGCTGTGCTTTGTCTGCCTCCTAAACACTGGAAGCATGTGCTCATCAGTACGCTCTGTCCAGCTAACAATTTCAGCTGTCAACCACAGGGAGAGTAACTTGATGTCAGTTATATGAGCAAATATGGGAAGAAATATCCAGCAGAACAGCAAAGTAAAACTTTAATTAAAGAAGGATAGAATGTGTGGCTGGGGATTGTGCAAAAAGTTTTCTTCTCCACTGCAAATTAGTGATGTAGCAATCTGCTCTTGAGTGTTTAAAACCTATGTAAAACCCGTGTTTTAAAACCTTCTTGCCAAAGTCCGTAGCAAATGGTCCACACCGCGATCTATGCTAAATGGGGTCTGAACACATCAAAAACTGTTTAAAAAAATGTGTTTTGAACTGTTGCAGTTGGTTTACATCCTCTGGTTTTGGGACATAATAAAGCACAAGTGAATGAACGACTACAGGAAGGCGTGCAGGATGTTTGTTCTTATTCTGCATTTTATAAGTCCATCATCTTTAAGGATGTTTGGTTAAATCGGACTCCTGTTAAAAGCTCATGGTCTTTCTCCTGATTTAAATGTTCTCCAGCACAACTAAAACAAATACCCAAAAGCCTCAAAATGTTTTGTAGCACTCCAGAGAATGTGAGGTTGATACAGCACAAATCCATCTGTTCCGTAGTCCTGATGTTGTCCTCTGGTGTTGTCCTGTCTCCCTGCTTCCCACCAGCCCCCAGCCTCAGCTCCTCCTCCTCCGCCTCCTTCTTCCTTCTCACGCCCCACCCGACCCACATCCGGACTCTTCCCTCCACCCCGCTTTCCCTCAGACCTAGTGAACTACTGTCTGTCTGAGATAAAGACTACAGTACCCAGAATTTCCCCTCTGAGGGGTGTGACGCGAGGGGTGAGACACGAATCTGCACTGTTCGTGTGTTTAATTGATGTGGTTGACATGATTTTTACATAGGAAAAAAAATTCTTCATCTTCTTCCCAGGGTGTCTGCAAGACCCAGAAATCTTGAGTTCTGTGATTTAAACAAAAAGCGTTGACTAATTTGACTTAAATTTAAAATCTTAAACTCTTTATAGTTTTCAGAGTTTTGATTTAAATTTGACTCACAATAACTGACAGACACCCCATCCTTGATTTTTGTTTGACTCATTCTTTGCAGTTTTTTTTGTCTTTGATTATCTTTCTTTTTCTCTTCTTTGTCATGTTCTATCTCTTGTTTTTTGTACTTTTGTTTGATTTTTATAAGACTGTTTTGGATCCGATCACACTACGGAGGATCCTTGGTGATGGGCGGTGATTTAGGGGATTTGTTTGCAGTGCTTTCTGGGTAATTGGGGCTGTCTAATGTCTTACAACATCAACCATGTTGCTCTGATGTTGGTCTGCTGTGTTTGTGTTGGAGTGGGTCTGACAAGGCCGTGAATTAAAGCTTTTTAACACAAATGTGTTAATAACATCCAGCCTCTGTGCCAAAGCTGTGATTGGCTCTGACCCCTGTCTGTTTTGTCAACGCCCATCTGTGATTGGCTGCTGTTCAACTTGTTTCATATCAAGACTGAAGTACTAGTGGTGATTCATATAATTAAGAAGTATGTGGTTTGATTCATGGTATATTGAGGCTGATAATAATTTACTATAATTACCAAAAATTGGGGGCTTAATAATATAAGAAGCATTGTTCTGATGAAAACATTAAAGGATAAATTAAATAAGTCTAAACACTTATGACTTCCAATATATGTACATTTTTATGAACGTGACAATTCGTTGTTTTGCTTTTATTTTTTTCCTCAAACTTTGTTTTGATGAGGTGAGCACTTTTGGATAATTTATTTAGTTAATGGCTCTGATGTATGTGTGTGTTGAAAAATGTTACAAAATGTAGCCAGACACACAAGATTTTTCTTTATTTTTGCTATTTTCCAAATTTCGAAGCTGCACTCAATAAAAAAAATAGAAACTAAAAATAATATATATTTCTGTAAAGACATAAACTGTTAAAACACATCTGTCAAACAGCCGTAAGTTTAGCATACATATGTCATTATTTATACAGTAGTGTTCAGAATAATAGTAGTGCTATGTGACTAAAAAGATTAATCCAGGTTTTGAGTATATTTCTTATTGTTACATGGGAAACAAGGTACCAGTAGATTCAGTAGATTCTCACAAATCTGACAAGACAAAGCATTCATGATATGCACACTCTTAAGGCTGTGAAACTGGGCTATTAGTAAAAAAAAAAAAAAAGTAGAAAACGGGGTGTTCACAATAATAGTAGTGTGGCATTCAGTCAGTGAGTTCATCAATTTTGTGGAACAAACAGGTGTGAATCAGGTGTCCCCTATTTAAGGATGAAGCCAGCACCTGTTGAACATGCTTTTCTCTTTGAAAGCCTGAGGAAAATGGGATATTCAAGACATTGTTCAGAAGAACAGCGTAGTTTGATTAAAAAGTTGTTTGGAGAGGGGAAAACTTATACGCAGGTGCAAAAAATTATAGGCTGTTCATCTACAATGATCTCTTAATGCTTTAAAATGGACAAAAAAAACAGAGACGCGTGGAAGAAAACAGAAAACAACCATCAAAATGGATAGAAGAATAACCAGAATGGCAAAGGCTCACCCACTGATCAGCTCCAGGATGATCAAAGACAGTCTGGAGTTACCTGTAAGTGCTGTGACAGTTAGAAGACGCCTGTGTGAAGCTAATTTATTTGCAAGAATCCCCCGCAAAGTCCCTCTGTTAAATAAAAGACATGCAGAAGAGGTTACAATTTGCCAAAGAACACATCAACTGGCCTAAAGAGAAATGGAGGAATATTTTGTGGACTGGTGAGAGTAAAATTGTTCTTTTTGGGTCCAAGGGCCGCAGACAGTTTGTGAGATGACCCCCAACCTCTGAATTCAAGCAACAGTTCATAGTGAAGACAGTGAAGCATGGTGGTGCAAGCATCATGATATGGGCATGTTTCTCCTACTATGGTGTTGGTCCTATATATCGCATACCAGGTATCATGGATCAGTTTGGATATGTCAAAATACTTGAAGAGGTCATGTTGCCTTATGCTGAAGAGGACATGCCCTTGAAATGGGTGTTTCAACAAGACAATGACCCCAAGCACACTAGTAAACCAGCAAAATCTTGGTTCCAAACCAACAAAATTAATGCCTCGCAGATGTGAAGAAATCATGAAAAACTGTGGTTATTCAACTAAATACTAGTTTAGTGATTCACAGGATTGCTAAAAAAGCAGTTTGAACATAATAGTTTTGAGTTTGTAGCGTCAACAGCAGATGCTACTATTATTGTGAACACCCCCTTTTCTACTTTTTTTTACTAATAGCCCAATTTCATAGCCTTAAGAGTGTGCATATCTTGAATGCTTGGTCTTGTTTGATTTGTGAGAATCTACTGAATCTACTGGTACCTTGTTTCCCATGTAACAATAAGAAATATACTCAAAACCTGGATTAATCTTTTTAGTCACATAGCACTACTATTATTCTGAACACTACTGTATGTGCCTTAAATGTTGTGTTTCAGACATGCATAATGTCTTTGGTCAAAATGCATTGTTGTAACTTGATTGGTTCTCCAAAAAAAAAAAGAATGTTAATATTTGCTGAGAAGGAATTTAAAAACCTACATTTATGACTGGGTTAAATTCCAGTTTTAAAAAAATATGGAGGTTTGAGTATTTCCCCAATTGGTATATGACAAGTTTTTCGAAGTATAAAAATTTTGTAAACAAAATTTTTATAATAATAATTTTTAAATATTTTTGACACTGACAATTTACAAATGACACAATATAATCTGAAAATATATATAATTCTGTAAAACGACAAACTCCTTTCAATGACCCAGTCTTAAGGTCTTTGAATAATAATAAAAACATTTTTATGATATATAGAAAACATGAATGAATCATATTTTACGTGATCTGGACATCATGTTTTCTTGTAAGATTGGTGCTTGACCATTTTTTTCCATTTAGTCAGACTTTACTTACTTTTTATTTAAACCTTCATGATCATTCAGGACCTTAATGAAAGTCCTATAAGTTGCCAAAAGTGTGGTCAATTTAAAACACTTTAGGTCTAAGTCATAATTTTTGTATGGCTAACAGTTTGTTTTTGACATACTAACAACTAACCAGCATTAAAGTTTTTTTTTTTTTTTTTTTTTTTTACTGGGCTGGTTAATGCGTTCTGGCTCAGTGGTCTGTCAAGATGGTAAGTAGTTGTGTGTGTCTTTGTTAAATGATGCAGCGTTGTGGGCTTTTGAGCATGTTTCCTCCAGATAGCATCCTTGATGTGGTGTGTTGCTCGTTTCACACTCTGAAAGCTTTTCCTGCTTCCTGATTATTTTTCTCTTGTTGCCACTGTTTTAAAGTGTTTTGATGTCCACAGAAATACGAATAGAATTCCTTAGTTGAAGAGTAAGAGGGTCACCAGTGTTTTAGGCATCCACCCATACTTCAGGTGTTTTAGTGATGACCTCCTCAGTATTTAGTCATGTTGGGTTGTAGGTATTTTGGGGCCTATTTTGACAATTTTTTTTTTCTTCCTTCTTTTTGGTGTTACTGTGGACAAATCTCTGACTGACAAAAGAAATAAAACCTTTAATGAAAAAATACAATTTAAAATAATAATATAACAGGCCATTTCTGAAACAATTCCTTATTTTCATTCTACATTTTTATGTGGCCCAAATTCTAAGTGTAAAATATGCAAACCACAGTTGTAGATGAGTCTTTTTTTAATTTTTTTGATAAACAAAAAAATCAAAATTCTGTGATTTCATCTTCTTAAATGTGAATATTGTTTATTTTACTAGTTTCATTACTCCTATCTCCAGTACACTGAATACCTTTGGCCTGTGGACAAAACAAGATGTTTGAAAATGTCGTCTTGGGCCCTGGATAACACTGATCAATGTTTTTCGCAATGGCCTTTGACATTTTATGGACCATAAAATGAATCAACTAATCCAGAGGATAATGGATCTATTAATTGATTATGAAAATGATCATTAGCTACAGCTTTAAAGTTTACATAATCCTTAGGCTAACAGCTTAATTTTGCTCAATTGCATGTATTTCATTTTATTAAACAATATAAGCTTTAAGATGAAATTATTTTAAAATATTAGTTACAAGATTCACTATGCCAGATTTTCTGAGTCAAGCATTTCCGCACACTAAGATGAATGCCTCTTTGAAAGACATGGAAGATTCCACAAACTTAAGGGATGGCATGTAAAAAGGTTCTTAATGGGTCTGTATTTAAGGGCCTGCCTATAGATCCAGTGCGTTACTGAATTTAAGAGCTGTGGATCTCTTTAGAAACCATCTAGAAAAGATTCATGGTGCCACAAGCAGCTGTACAATCTGTGAGTTATACAAAAATATAAGAAGCTTTGAACCACACAGACTTTACAACAAGAAAGGAGGTAGAAATTAACACCCAGGAATGACCTAACCTTTGTTGTAAAGGTCCTACAGAATGTCAGGAATTGATGGAGTTGGAGGCATCAGGTACAAATGTGACATCATGCACCTTAAAGAACACTGTGATTTATAGCTTCTATTTTATATAATAATATCCCCAACAATGAACCACTACGCATCTAAAAGCCTGTCATTACCTTCTTGTTTCTTTCTGCCACATCACTGTGGTGAAGTAACGTGGAATTACTTCTAAGAGTATCTGGTTTAATTCTTCAGCACTGTTTTGTCTCTGTCAGGCCCCGTCACTGGAGGATTTCAGCCACTTACCCCCCGAGCAGAGGAGGAAGAGGCTGCAGCACAGGATCGATGAGCTCAGCAAGGAGCTCCAGAAAGAGGTGGATCAGAGGTATGGCCCATGGGCCCATGGTACGGCCTGTCATGCCTGCAGTGTTTAGTCTGAGCCTTAACGCATGTTTGAATGTATCCATCAGGGACGCTCTGAACAAGATGAAGGATGTTTACGAGAAGAACCCCCAGATGGGTGACCCCAGCAGCCTGCAGCCCAAAATATCAGAGACCATATGCAACATGGAGAAGCTACGCTCAGAAATTCACAAAAACGAGGTACTGAAGTTCATCATCAGCGACTTATTCTTCTTCTTACAGTTTGATGTGGATGTCCTCTTTAATAAGTGGGCTTAATTAAATCTGATACTGACTGAGTCCAAACCGAACGACACCTCGACTGGATCTTCATTTTCACTTCTTCTTATCTTGTCTCACTTCTCTGCACATACCGTTTCATTTTCATCATGATTGTGTGCTACCTAGCCGTCTGGTCAAACTAAAATCAGAGCACACTTTTTATTTTTTTTTGTGTTGGTGTTGTTTCATTTTTGTTGACCGTTTTGTTATTGTGAGTCACATTTGGGTGCTAATTACATTTCCTTTGTTAGCCACGTGTTCTTTTTTGTTCACAGCGGTTTCACCTTGGGGGTGGGTGAAAAACATTAACAAATAAAAGGTCAAGTGCAGTTTTCTACAACCTCTTCAGCGGTCAAGTGTCTGCTATCATTTGAGAGAAAAACCTTGTTTAAAAAAAAACTGCGAACTGAGGAAATACATGAATATCAATAGATCAGCTTCGGTAGAGCTCCAAATTAACTCAAAACCCCCCTGAATCTTCAACTTGTGTACGGTTTGTGTTTTCTGTTTGATTTTGGGAGTATAAGTCACACCTGTTAAAAAGAAAAATGCCTGGAAAAATCCATCTACAAGTTGCACTGGAAAATACAGTATTTCTGGTAATATTATTAGGTTGCTGTAATACATGCTGGCAGCACGGTGGATTAGTGGCTAGCACTGGTGGCACACAGCAAGGAGGTCGTGGGATCGCTTCCCGCCCTTTCTGTGTGGAGTTTGCATGTTCTTCCTCGTGTCTGCGTGGGTTTCCTCCCACAATCCAAACCATCTGGAGTTGGTCCCTGGGCGCCTGTGGCTGCTCACTGCTCCTAGTGGTTGGGTTGTGTGTAACTGTCATTAGGATGGGTTAAATGCAGAGAACACATTTTGTGGTATGTAAGTACAATGAAAATAAAAAAAAAAATGATAAAAAAATATCTGATAAACACACAAGGCTGGCACGAAAGAGGAGGAAAACATAATGAACACTCATTATTTTTTGCTTTTTACAATATGCTGGGGGTCACGGAATTAATTTATTTCAGGTGGGTGTTTAATAAACTTAAATTTAAAAGAATAATTTAATTTCATGTGGGCGTTTAACCAACTTTTTTCAAAAAAGGGGGTGGGCTGATGCTCGACCCTGGACCCTAGGAGTGAATATGGTACGTTCTCTGAAATGTGAACATTTAATAAATTAATTTTCCCTTGTGCACTAATCTGCAGACTCTCATTGCGGGGTCCATTTCAGTCCAATCACTGTACTCACACCATGCACTGCCAGAAAGGCTGTTTGTAGTGGTTTATTTTTTGGAGGGAAGGGGTTGGTTGTTTTTTTTTTTTTTTTTTCATGGTGGTGAATTTGTCATCCAGTCATCTATAATGTTTTTCTCAATATATTTTTGTTATTTTTATAGCTAAAATGTTAACAGCTGTTATTTTTTATTTATTTATTTGGGTGTCACTGTTGTTCCTGTTGAATTGTTTTTTTTTTTTGTTTTTTTTTTCAGTTCTGAGTTCATCATCTTGGGAAAGTCTTAATTTATTGATATTCCCCCCCCCCCCCCCCCCTTCAGGTTGATGTGTCTTGACTGTTTCTTAACTTGTGATATTTAATGTCAGTTATTATGTAGATGACTTTTATTTTATTTAGCGACAGCACATCGCTATCTAAAAAAATTATTTCAGGTATTTTATTGTAAATATTTACTACATGAAAGCAGCTAAGATGGCATCAGACAGGGTTATCATTACTCCAGTTTTATAAACATCAACTTGCGCCACCTCCTGCTCAAGCATGCAAACAGCTCCGTGGAGTTGGACAGAGGTGTAAATATATCATATCATATCATTTATATATATATATATATATATATATATATATAAATCAGCTTTTATTATGTTGTAACTGAAGTGTGTCTGTGCAGGCGTGGCTGTCTGAGGTGGAGGGAAAGCAGAACTCCAGAGGAGATAGAAGACACAGCGCCGACAACAACCATCCTGCCCCTCAAGGCAGAGAGAGGTAACCAGACGACAACAAACCCTTACTAATCAGAGCATAGGGTCGAAAGGAATCCAAAGGGTTTAATGTATGTTTCCAAAGTGGTAAACCCGTTTTGGAAAACGTCTGGTTCATGCAGTGATTTTCAGCTACGATAAGGCAGTTTCTTGGAAAAAAGTAGACTGTTTCCACAGCAACGGAGATACGCCCTAATCCCTGATTGTGCACTTTAATAGTGCATAAGACTGAAACGTGCCGGCTTACGTTACATATTTTTGGTAATCAGAGTTCTGTGCTGCCGAGGACTGTTGAGAAAGTCATCTCATGTAAAATAATTTTAAAATAGTCATGTTGTGTTTTATTGTAATGCTTCCTCTTTCTTCAGTCCTGAGGGCAGTTACACAGACGACACCAGTCAGGAGCATCACACGCCACAACGCCACCACAACCCAGACTCCCACGAGTTCGATGATGAATTCGATGATGACGACCCGCTGCCTGTCATCGGCCACTGTAAAGCACTCTATGTCTTTGATGGTAAGGAAAATCAAGAAATGTCATGTTTAAAAAGATATAAAACAATGCCACAATGTCAGAAACACTTACAATTTAAGGTGTTCTGAGCAACAGAATTACACTGCAATGACATTTTTTTAATCTCAAAATTTTATTTATTTATTCATTTTTTTGCCTTCTTCTTCTTTTAACTTGTGAATACTACTTTTGTGGTTGGTCTGTGTATTTAAAAAAAAAAAACGGAGGGTAAAAGAAAGGGGGTCACAAAATACCACCCTGGCTTAAAAAAGTCACATAAAGGTAAAATGAGATTTTATCCCTCACTGTTTTCAAAAACACATACTTATGTGCAAGAAGACAAAAACAGTATTTTGATTCTACATTTAACTCTTAGGTCAAAGCGAAGGGACGCTGGTGATGGCAGAAAATGAGGTGAGCCTCTCTTTGTGTTAAATTTTTTTTATTACTCTGTCAGTTTCCAAAATGAATGATTGAAGACAAAATGTGCACATTATACGTTAAAGCTTTGTTGTGAAAAACATTTCAAGTACAAGTTGGAAGTCCAAAAAGGAAAAAGACTGAGCAGAGACTTTTCCCCAGATAACGCTGGAGTTGTGTCAGGAAGGGCATCCGGCGTAAAACTTGTGCCAAATACCAATGCAGATCTGGCTGTATCTGCTGTGGCAACCCCGGACAAACGGGAGGAGCCGAAAGGACAACAAGTAATGAGCAGAGACTGAAGCAATACTCCCTCTGTTTGTGTCATAATCTGAGCTTTTCTTTTCCAAGTTGGCATAACTGGACCAGGCATGCATGCACATTTAATACACAGTGCAGTGCATGCAAATCCCACCATGTGAAACTCTTGCTCCTCCCCATGTTTAAAAAAAGACAACAGTAGTAGTGATCAGCAGTGACGTTCATGTCTCTTGGCCTTCAGTTTTTGAGATCGAGAGACGCAAGGACAGAGCTTATGGAGCCATGAGGTTTTGGTGATACTGATATCTTTGTACAGCAAAATCCTGGTGCTTCCTGTCCTAATGTGAGGTTGTTAGACTTGGACACTAATCAGTGACCTAAAGCAATGACGAGATGTCCTTGGTAGTACGCCCGTTTGGTTCTACTAGAATGAGAGTATCACTTCCACGCTGCAGAAATATCAGCTATCTCATTTTGGTCATGTGGCACATTTCTCTTAGCATGATCCAGCACCCCACAAGACCCCACACAATGGGGAAAAGGCCATTGTTTCATGGTCTTTATGCTCACCTGGCTATGTGAGATACATGGCTACTTTTGAGAAGTGGGGATGGACCGCTGGTGCCTCTCGTAATAGGCACTATCAGCACCATCACATGCTCCTCCCAGACCTGAGACCTAGTTAGTGAACATCCTCATAGCTCTGTACATTCAAGATAGTGGACAAGAACAGCTTTCCAGCAATTATTCCCCCTAAGATACCAAATTCAGAGATTAAACAGCCTTTGATCACGAAAGTAGATATGTTAGAGCAGGGGTGGGCAATAGTGTGCCATGAAGGGCCAAACAGTGTAACCTTTCCTTTCAGCCGATCAGTAGGTTTGACTCATGAGCTCTTCCCTTCAACTTAAAGTCTCAGTCATCTGTGAAATCACCTGCCTGGGTCATTGGTAGGAAGGAAAACCTGTACTGCTTTGGCCATTCATGCTACCCCTGGACTAAAGTCAACAGAAACACAGAGCTGTTCAAGCTGAAAAAGGGCTCCAAATGGTGATTCCTTCTCCTCAATGCAGAGGGGAGAGGAGGGAGGATGAGGGTTGGAGAGGAGTGGTCGAGTAGAGGAACTGGTGTTTTGATCCTGAGGTGCTGGTGCGAAATGCAGTGGTAGCAAATCATTTCTCGCACCTTTTATGAAATAAATTTAGACAGCTGTTTTGATTATTCATTTCTTTAAGTTATGGGATAAAACAATGTGTGTCAGTTCCACCAATTAACTGAATTGTTGTCATATCCACCATTTGTGGTTGCTTATAGATTCTGTACATCATCGAGGAGGATAAAGGCGACGGCTGGACTAAAGTCAGGAAGCAGGGAGGGGAAGAGGGCTACGTTCCCACATCCTACGTGGAAATCACTCTGGAGAAAAACTGCAAAGGTGCCGTCACCTACATCTGAAGCTTGACCTCGACACGCCTTCTCCTCTTTAGCCACCTGTGCACTTATTATTTTATAATTGTTTGTCCTCATCGCTGTCAAACGTTTTTATTGCGTTTGAGGTGTGAAAGTTGTTTTTCACGGCTTCTTGTGGAACCCGGTGACAAATTACCACCACGTCTCCTTGATCAAAGTGTTTTTATGTCATATCTTTATTTTTGTTTTTGTTTTTTTAGCTGAACTGAAGATATTTAAGAGTTCTTTATCAGATTTTAAAGTTTGGATTTAATATCTGTCGTAGTTTTGTTGGTCCTGTATAAGGCTGTCACATCAGGCAGCCGGTGGTCATGCTTTTAAAATGGACATTAGATGTTTCATACTAGTATAAAAGGCTCCCAACCAGAGGAAAACCGGATTTAGCAGATAAAGCGATTTTGATCAGTCGCCAGTGGATATTGTACAATAATGTGAACGTGTGACTTTGCACTCTGAGAACCTTATGATGATGTTTTACTGCTATTAGTCTTTGAACATTTGCAGATTAACTGTTTGATTGTTTCTTTGGGGTCCATTCACTTCCTGTTCACAACAGGTGGTGCTGCTATCATATTTGTACTACACACGGTTCAAACTATTTGATCTTTTTTTGGATTTGAGAAAAATGTCTTGGCACAAATTGTTTTGCATGTCTGCAAAAGGGTTCGGTGAAAATTCTGCTGCTCATTACGTGAATTGGCTAAAGCGTCGCTGCACACTGATTGATTCTTCTTTCCACTCAGTGAACAGTAAGTGAATTGGCTCCGCCCCTTGACGGGCAAGCCCGAGCTCCACTCGTGACTGTTTGAGGCTGGTCATTGTGGTAACTCGCTCTCTCTTCCATGTGACTGCAGGTTCCTGAGGGCCGCTGGGTGGCCGGGCGCTTTGATTGGCTGGTGGAGGGCTCACGCTGATTAATGGTGGTGGCGGGTAAAGATAAAGAGGGGAGGGGTTAAGTCTGAGAGGCAGGTCTGCATGTCTGCATGCTCATCCATTTGTAAGCAGCAAACCATTCTGGGTTCGTGCACGAAAACGCTAACACCATTAACAGCTTAACCCTGTTGCTGCTAATGCTAAAGCTTTGTTTGTTTGTTACACCGTAAAAACAAACGGCAGGCTGCAAATTTATGGAGATCAAAGTTTACATGAATTGATGAAGTGTTTATTGTCGCAGGATTCATGTTATAAAATTTTTTGGATCGCGACGTTGTCATTCAGCCACAACGCGACTGCTGCGTTTGTGTCACTTCGGGAATTGCGTCACTCTGGTTCTTTATACATTTGAAATTGACAAAATGTTTGTGACATCAAAGCAACACTTTAACACACACGTCACAATGAAGGAATTCGACCGCACTCCTCCTGTCACGCCATCGAGGCCCGTCGACAAACGAACAAGAAGATGATTTGCCGTTACAGGCGTGACGACTTAACGTCTTAACAGATTAGAGGTGAATTAAAGACGGGACGGAATCTTCTTAACTCTCTCTGCTGGATGAACATCCAGAGACATTAAACACCATCTCAGTCAGTGATGTCACAGACGCCAGCTGTGACATCACTGAACCACCACTTCAGAATCAGCCAACATTTTCATCCGCTCACATTGTAACCTAACAGGATCTCGGGACCTTTTTACACCAAAGTCCCTTCAGGCTCACATGGTCGACTAAGTGTTTATTTTATTTTATTTTTTGATAGCGTCTGTCAGTCGTCGCTTTTGTCAGCTTTCTGAGCATCCCGTAGGAACAAAGAACTAAATTTCCACTTGATACATTTCGTAATATTTTCTGACATTTAAACTTTTGATATTTTTCGAAATCCTTGTTCCTTTGCAGAATCAAATCTGAATCATATTTCCTTCTGCAATTGAAAGCCTCAGCCTGACATTAAAGGGGGGTCCAGTTGTTTTCTTTTAAATCTTCTGTTTTTTTAGGTAAATACGCTTGCAGTTTTATGTTAAACCACATTAAAGTCTAGTAAATCTGTCTGTGCAGGTCAAGACTCCTACGGAACCCTTGAAATAGCTTGTTTTTATAAATTGTGAATTGTCACAGTTTAATAAATTGTGACTGTAAATGTATTTAAATATTGTCAAATATGACCGTTTTAACTCTGAAGGTACACAAAGTGTGAAGCAGCGTTGCAGCAGTGAACAGTGACAGTTTTAATAATTATTACAATATGGTGCACGGCTGTACAGCTAACTCAACAGCAATTGTAATAAATGCTAAGAATGCCTCTTTCTGTGAATGTGTGTTTGTTTGTAGAGTCTTAATCAAATATATTTTCCAAAGTATAAGTCGGCGGACCTCCCAAAATAGTAAAAAAAAAAAAAAAAAAAAAAAATTATACTTCAGAAAAAAGTAACCACTTTCCTAATACCTGCTGCAATAGTGGGTGCAAATACACAGCAAACTCAAATACTATTGTAATAATTATTCCAATCTTGGTTGGGTTTTTATGTATTTGCATCCATGATCATAATAATCATTTGCAAAGTGATTTTCTGACTAAGAACCCGTCAAGAGTTGTATTCACGGAAACAAGTGTTAGTTACATTAGCATTTATTACAGTAGCGGGTGAGTTAGCGGTGAGTTTATGCCCGGTATTGTGATAATTATTACAATACCGCTAAATTTATCCACTGGTCTAACAATTATAATTGTGACACTTAAGACAACAGTGGATACAACTAAATAAAGTGACATTTATCGTTTTTCCTTCAGGTGTTTGGTTTAGCTCCTGATGGAGGAAATCAGTCGCGATTGGGTTTTTTTTGGGGAGGTGGGGTGGGGGGTTATGTTTTTGCTGCTCTAACTCTTCATCATCATCCTCTGCCATTGTGGTGTTTTGTTGTTGGTGTCTTCCTGAGCTGCTCCTCACGCTCACCTTCACGTCACCCACATACAGCTGCTTCTTCTTGACACATTTTCAAACAGGGTCATGTCCGTCACACTAACACGTTTGACTTTTTGTCGTTTCTTTATGTGCATTAAGTTTCATTCAGAGCTGCTCTGTGGGACCATTCCTTTGTTTCTTTTTTTGTTTGTATTTTGTTTTGTTTTTGTTTTCCTGGTCCACCTCTTCAGCTGTCTCCCTCTCATTTCCACTCCTCTACTGGGTTGTACACGCCACCATTTGAACAGCAGGTGGCAGACTCCTCTCAGTAAGCCACAGCTGAGCTCAAGCAGGACTCAGCGACTTATACGAACACCAAACAAAAAGAGGATCTTCGGTGCAGCCGCAGTTGGACTCTGCCTTAGAAAAAAAGACTTTGTTTTTACTCTGGAGGGAGAAATCTATGCTAATGTGCTAACACATATCTGGATGTCTGACTACATCTCCCATCAGCCACCTGGGCTCAGCCCAGCCTCCAGCTGCATTTTCACAATTTTCTTCTAGCCCGGCCTGTTTGTAAATGTGAGGACGTGTGTGTACATCTCTGCGTCTATGGTCATTAACTCATAAACATCTCGGTATGTGTTGTTAGTTTTTAATCAATGAATGATTTGTTTGTACATATAACTCTTGTTTATGTTGAGTTGAATGTGTTACTGTAGTGATTGTGGTGTGTTTGATTGACAGGCGGGGAGCTTTTTTAAGTGCAGCAACCGCCACTGGAGGATTCAAGTCCCGCCCCCTCACCTAGCTAATGTCTGTTTTGTTTTTGTTTATTTAGCATATTGACACTATCAGAACAAATAATTTTGTTGGTTTAAAATGTTTTAATTATTCACATCTCTTGTTTATCTTACAGTGAATAAATAATTGTCTTTTGAGAGGACATTTTCAGTCCAGATGCTAGCTAGCAAAGACGGCGGGACTTTGTATCTCATCATGAAAACGGTTCGAATTGAATCGATGCACTTTGCAGCAATTGAATGAGTGAATGTTTTTTCTTATTTTTTTAAATAATCACTGTGTAGCAATGACAAACAAAAGCAGGCGATTTTTCCTCTGCTTAATAGTTTTATATACTTTTTTTATAACTTCTAGCAATGACAAACTTTGTTTTCTTATTTTTTTAATTTTTTTTTTTTGCATGATCATTGAGTTAATTTCCCCACTTCTTTTCTTTATAGCCTCAGTCATAGTTCAGTTGACGCACCACAGCTAATATTAGCTAACTGTGGATCCACGTCATCACCTGAACAATTCTTTTTTTTTTTTTTTTTTAATTTGTAAAGCTGTGAAATGTACACAATGACGCTGTAGACGACGTTACTTGAGTTTTAGCACTATCGTCATTTTCCACTTACGCTGAGTCATCCCGCTGCTGAGTGGTTCAGGCGGGGGATGCACAGTGGCACAAGTTAAGCTATCTGCTTTAGCAATTAACAGTTACTACATTTTGCATAACTGTCTTCAGATCAGCTTTTTGTGGGTCTGTGTGGATGTTTGTGGCGTCTTTTGACAGATTTATCAGGTAACTGGTTATTATTATATAATAGTTAGTTTCCCTCACTGCAAACACATTAAACCAGACAAAAACAAAATTGTATTATTCTGTCTTCAAAGGCATGAAACTGAGCAAATACTTGCTTTGATCCTGGTAACTTGCATTATAATTACATCAAACCACTTCCTCGGCACAGAAAACCAGCTAACTGTTTATGAATGGAAACAAAGGTGTTGCAGAAATAATATACGACATGAAACACTCATTTATACTGAAAAAAGGTTTCACTTAAATGCCACCCACAGCAATAAAAAGTGACTTTAGAAACTAATCTTTTATTAAGATTGAAAAGACGTTCTGGCAAATTCGGGATACAAACATTTATTGTGTGATTTTAAACTCTTGTGGTTGTTTACTTATCTTAGCTGCAAACTGTTTGAATCATCAACTTCCATCCAGGGGAAAAAAAAAATCTGTTGTTAAAACAGTTTTTAATTCAATATTTGGGGGGGGGGGACAACTTTTTACTTAATTTTCAAACTGTGGCTGGACACCTCCAAAGTCTGCTTTGATAATTGAACAAATTGAAGTCACGTGGTGCTGCCACCAAGTGATCCAGAAATGCAACTACAACTTGGCCTCCGCTTGGGGAATCTATTGTCTTTTTGTTTCCTTCTTTTCTTCAATTATGACACTTTGTGATTGTGTAAACAGTATATATCCATTGTTATGCTTCTGGAGCACCAACCTTAAAGCTGTACGGCCTTTCAAACTGTCAAAATTTCAAGTATTAGGATGTCTGTTTATTTTTGTAACATATTGCAAAATTACAGCTCATTTCAATGAAAACATATTTATCTGGGGGGGAATTCCATAACTAATATTGCCTTTTCTTTCATCACCATCGTGCAGATGAACTGCAGAAGGAAGCGCATTGGTGCACGTGTGAGGTTTTGACCTGACCCACTTGCTTGATGCACACTAACATCACATAAGATGTCTTGTAAATCACGTAAGAGGTGTTATCTCGTTTCAAAGATAGTTTTTAGATTTCTTTACTCTATGTAGTCGCAGTGTCCTTCCCAACATCCGCCTGCAGCCCCCACGTGATCTGTGATGTCACTACCAAATATAGGTTATGGCATCTGATCACTTGAATTTCTCTCCTTCAGGGGTCGAAATTCTAAATGGTTTCCAGACAGCCAGAATTTTGATTATATTGCCAAAATAATATTATGAATCTCTTATTTAAATGCTAAGGAATAAAATTATAGTGGTGCCAAAGAAAATTCTTTAATTATAGTAGGGAAGCTTGAATCTTCGACTGGACTGGGTTGCTTGACACGAGGACGTTTCACTTCAAATCACAGAAGCTTCCTCAGCTAAAATTCTTGCTCTGGAAGTCTGACTTCTGTCTGACCCTTGTCGAGAAGAACTTGAGGAAACATCCTCGCATCAAGCAGCCCAGTCCAGTCGAAGATTCAAGCTTCTCTACTGTGGAAACCACCTGGACAACTGAGAGCCTTCACAGAAACATTTTAATTACTTCAAAAAACCAAGAGGCTGTACAGCTTTAAATTACGCTATTAGGAATGCATTTATTATTTTTGAAGAACCTCATCTGAACTGAAAGCCCAAAGCAATGACTGTTTATGAATGAGGCTATAAATAGATACAGTAGTGTTCAGAATAATAGTGCTATGTGACTAAAAAGATTAATCCAGGTTTTGAGTATATTTTATTGTTACATAGGAAACAAGGTGCCAGTAGATTCAGTAGATTCTCACAAATCCAACAAGACCAAGCATTCATGATATGCACACTCTTAAGGCTATGAAATTGGGCTATTAGTAAAAAAAAAAAGAAAAGGGGGTGTTCACAATAATAGTAGTGTGGCATTCAGTCAGTGAGTTCGTCAATTTTGTGGAACAAACAGGTGGGAATCAGGTCTCCCCTATGTAAGGATGAAGCCAGCACCTGTTGAACATGCTTTTCTCTTTGAAAGCCCGAGGAAAATGGGACATTCAAGACATTGTTCAGAAGAACAGCGTAGTTTGATTAAAAAGTTGATTGGAGAGGAGAAAACATACGCAGGTGCAAAAAAATTATAGGCTGTTCATCTACAATGATCTCCAATGCTTTAAAATGGACAAAAAAACAAAAAAAACAAAACTGACGCGTGGAAGAAAACGGAAAACAACCATCAAAATGGATAGAAGAATAACCAGAATGGCAAAGGCTCACCCATTGATCAGCTCCAGGATGATCAAAGACAGTCTGGAGTTATCTGTAAGTGCTGTGACAGTTAGAAGATGCCTGTGTGAAGCTAATTTATTTGCAAGAATCCCCCGCAAAGTCCCCTGTTAAATAAAAGACGTGCAGAAGAGGTTGCAATTTGCCAAAGAACATCATGGATCAATTTGGATATGTCAAAATACTTGAAGAGGTCATGTTGTCTTGTGCTGAAGAGGACATGCCCTTGAAATGGGTGTTTCAACAAGACAGTGACCCCAAGCACACTAGTAAACGAGCAAAATCTTGGTTCCAAACCAACAAAATTAATGCCTCGCAGATGTGAAGAAATCATGAAAAACTGTGGTTATACAACTAAATACTAGTTTAGTGATTCACAGGATTGCTAAAAAAAGCAGTTTGAAGATAATAGTTTTGAATTTGTAGCGTCAACAGCAGATGCTACTATTATTGTGAACACCCCCTTTTCTACTTTTTTTTTTACTAACAGCCCAATTTCATAGCCTTAAGAGTGTGCATATCATGAATGCTTGGTCTTGTTGGATTTGTGAGAATCTACTGGTACCTTGTTTCCCATGTAACAATAAGAAATGTACTCAAAACCTGGATTAATCTTTTTAGTCACATAGCACTACTATTATTCTGAACACTACTGTAAGTGGGACATTAAATTATTTTTTAAAATAAAATTCCTGCATCTAGGTGCCACTTTTTTGTAAGATCACAATAAAAACAGTCACACTTATCAGAGCCTCAATGTCACTGTGTGGAATCAGTTGCAGGCATCTGTCAACGTGTCTGCAGAGTGAAATTTCATTTAATCAAGTCATCACTCTTAAATAGCCAGAACTGTACAAATCTTCACTTTCCCCTTCTCCAGGTGGATCTGCTGCCTCGTTATTTCAGTGATGCATCGCCACACACACTGCTGTCATTTTGAATTAATATGCAAAAACATAAGGAATGCGAACA
The DNA here is from genome assembly GCF_902500255.1 of Thalassophryne amazonica. Lineage (NCBI taxonomy): Eukaryota > Metazoa > Chordata > Actinopteri > Batrachoidiformes > Batrachoididae > Thalassophryne > Thalassophryne amazonica. Next base: position 14,607,362 of record NC_047112.1, read on the forward strand.
GATTAGCTTTAGGACGATAAAGTATGAATGTGCTTTACTGAGGCTCACTGCGTTGAAAAAAAAAAATCTTTTTTTTAAGCATCTGGTCCAAATGTTTGTACATCTCACATTCCTTCTCCTCACGTGTCAGAGTAATAATTTTGTTTTTTTAAATCAGTATCCAGTCACAGTGAACAGAACCACTGCAGGTAGAGTGTTTTTTTTTTTTTTTTGCAACATTTTGTGAACATGTCAAGTCCGTGTACATCTTATTACCATGTTGTATGTGTTGTAACGACCAGTGGCAGTACTTGTTTCCATGTTGTGCACATCTTTTAGTTTGAATGTTGTTAGACACTTTGTGAATAAAATCCCCCCCCCCGAGATATTGTTCTAATAAAACACGCAACAATGCAAAAAAAAAAAAAAGTTAAAAGTCTGAGAACAAGCTGTTTAAATTTTGGGTGGAAGAACTGAAATGTTTTGATGTGATTACAGTCTGATTTGATGTCTGCAGAAGTAAAAACTGAAGAATGTTTTGAGTTGTAAGAACAGTCAAGTTTTTGGTGATTTAATAGTTTATTTTAAACCGGTGACCTTATATTTTCTAATACAAAAAATGTGATTTCATACATTTCCTTACACGTTCTTACAGTTCCACAGATCAAAACTCATACTTATTTAATCTTAGTGCAGTGTCATGATATAAACATTAAAATTTATCTTTTTACAGTCAGTTTTCTACAGGAAATATATGTACAGTCCACTATTAACATTAATGCTTAAAATATATGTACACCTTTAGACTTGTGTGCTATCATACCCGCAGTTGTTCATTTGAATTTATTCAGAAACATGTTCGTGTGGCCCAACCCTCAACACAAGACTTAAAGGGGTCACTTTGTCTAAAGTCTTTTTTTTTTAATCTATGCTTTACTGTTAAATATGGTTGTAATTTCATGTTAAACATCATCAGTTAGACAAATCTGTCTGAATGTAAAAGTAACCTGCTATATGTCACATTTAGGGCTAACATGGCTACACATGTCACAAAAGTCCGTAGACTACTTCTGGCAGACACGCCCACAAAAGACACATTACCTTCGTGTTTAAGTGGCATTTTGGGATACCAACTTTAATTAATGCCTATTAAACACCCAGTGATGTTATTAACAGACTGAACAAGTTTATACTACCACCCTTTTCAAAACTATATGAATATTAACACACACACAATGAAATTAAAATTCTGACAAAATTCTCATCTGACAAAGTGGTTAAAAACCTTCACTTGTTTATCTTCCATAGTATAACACAATGTATGATTATTCATATTAAATTTTATGTTCCACATGAATGCAGCCCAATGAATACAGCTAACTAATGAATATTGTGTGTGTGTGTGTGTATATATATATCTATATATATAGATATATAGATAGATAGATAGAATAAATTTGAATTACAGTATGTTTATTATATGTACATACAGTGCACATAAAATTACAGTAGAAATCTATATCATAATTATACATACTATAGCAGTTTTACTATATTTACTTACTCTTATTAAAACTTTCCAATCAGGTGAAATTTAATTTGTGAAAGAGGTCACATCAGGTTACACACACGCTGTGAATGCAAGACTGTCATTAAATCCCGTTATTTGCGTACAGCAAACAGCTACATTTCAAATATATCAAATCCAGCATTTTGACGCCACGCTGATAATTTACTGTCACACATTTTCCCCATAAAATTACCGTGCAACGAGCAACAAAATTGCAATTCACAAATACCACTCATTTTGAAAAACCTTATTTTCAGAGATGACTATTAATTTAACAACCAATTGTGGCAAAAAGCGTTTCTGGTGGTCGCTGCTTCAGATCTCTTCAGGTCTTGATGATTTCTATGACGTACGAAGAACTGAAGCATCTCGTTTCGACCTGACAGGAATCCAAAGGGTCACTGGTTATGTACTCGCTAAGCCTATGAAGTTCTTATCTGCTGGTTTAGAGAGTTCTTAGAAAGTGTTTGGCAACTTATTCCTGAAGTTCCATATTTGCAGTATTTCACTCGAGCTGTGAAACTTGTAACTGTTAATATAAATGGTAAATGGATTGCATTTATATCGCTTTTCCATCTGCAGCAGACACTCAAAGCGTTTTACAATAATGCCTCACATTCACTCCGATGTGAGGCTGCTGCCATACAAGGTGCTCACTACTAGGGCAACTAGGGGATTAAAGACCTTGCCTAAGGGCCCTTAGTAATTTTACAGTCAGGCTGGGATTTGAACAGAGGATCTTCTGGTCTCAAGCCCAACGCCTTAACCACTAGACTATCACTTCCCCTGTATATTTTAAAAAAGTTTTTTAAACATGTTGGAGCATTAGCTTTTAGAAAACAGTCAGGTTTGTGTGTCTTATCATTTAAACCGCTGACATCGGGCGATTCTCTGTGCATTTTGAGTTTAGAACATTTTTTAAAAGTTGGTGTTTCACACAAATGTAACAAGTTGTTCTTCCACACCAAAAAATGGCGGTAGTGAGTCAAAGTGGGAGATGACAGGAAGTGAAATTCTGGCCCCCACAAGTAAGAACCAGAGAATGACGATACGAATTTGAACACGAATCAAAAAATAAGAATTAAGTATTTAATAATTTCTGACCTTCCTGTGATTGACACCTCCCTAAAAGTTATTTTCTTAAACGCTACGAGTTATATTATCTCTGTTCAATGTTTCTTCTAATGGCATTTGTCTCAAAGTATCTGAGAAAAGCTTTAAAAAACAAACCTTTATAGAATTTAGCTAGCTACGCTCTGTTAGCTGTATCGCGATGTTTGAGATTTTTCGCAGGTTTAAAAGTGTCCATCCGAAGACATTCCCTTAAAAGTAAATCAGTGCTACATCATGACTGCTGGCGCTGCTAATGGCCACGCTGAAAATGGCGTAGAACATCGTGCCGCATCACACGGTGATGGAACGAACCGTTTCTGATCTGTGCTTCAGTCCGCGCTCTGCGCGTTCCTGGTTCGGTTGTAGCGGGTGCCCGCTGCACGTTCCACGAGAAGCGTCTCAAGGCCGTGTCCTCGTTTGCATGTCGTCATATCGAGGTGGGCGGGGGCTCCAGTTTCCGCGATAATGCAGTGAGGATCAGTGTGAATTTACTGTAGCGATCTGATTGGTTGACTGCGGCGCCACGGCTTCCCCACAGCAGCCGCAGCTGGAAGTCCGTCTTAAACACTTCCAGCAGGTCTTCGTCACATTGGAATCCTGGACACAACGACACATAAACCCGCTTATTTAACAAACAAGCACCTATTTGTGCTTTAAAAACAGATTTTTTTTTTTTTTTTTACCTTCTAAAGCCTTCTGCGCATTAGCTGTGTAGCTCTGTGCATTTTCTGCCATATCACGGGCAGCCTCAAGGTGGCGCAGCATGATATCACAACCCTGGTCACTGGTTTCCCAAAGCTCCGCCCCCTCTGGTGCGATTGATGGACGCTCCATCAGTGTGAGGAGGGGCAGCAGGAGCGGGATGCAGATGACAGACGAGGAGGAAGCTGCAGGACAAATGAAGGGCGACGTATGAGGCGGGAGAAGGCTTATGTTCATAATGACGGCGGACGTACTGATGCGCTGACTACAGACTGTACCTGTGCCCTCATAGAGGTTTTTGTAGAAAGGTTTGAGCGTTTTCTCATAGCTGATGGCGGTCTGTGTGTAGTTCCTCCGTAGAGCCGTCCACGTTTCCTCCAAACGGCTGATCTGCACAAATAAAATGAATATATTACAATCATTTGGCGGCAGGATTTCTCAAAAACTCAACTTGCGTCAAAATTTTATTTACATTGAAAGGCAGATTCTGGGTCATTTTTCATTCATTAATTTACTCATTTTCATGTCGTGAAGTCATGTTTGAAATCCCCGCCCTTTACGGAATCCCTGATAAGATAATCTCAGACATCAGAGCGTTTTATTATAACAATATGGCGAGAGCTGTCACCCCAGATGGTGAAACCGAGTCATCTGTGGCATCCTGCAAGGAGACACACTGGCTCCCTTCCTTTTTATTATAGTACTGGATTACGTCCTCCAAATCTCACTGGATGTTAACAACAACAAAGGGTTACTCATCAAACATAGAATGAGCTGTAAACACCCAACGACATACATCACAGATCTTGATTACGCCAATGATGTTGCCATCACGCCCTGGAAGACGCAGCAGGACATGTTGGGCTGCACTGCAACTTCTCCAAGACAGAATTTATTTCTACCATAAGTAACTCCTCCTCCTCCATCTCTGTTAAAGCTGGTGTGCCAATCAAGCATGTTGATGTCTTCAAATACCTAGGCTCATGGATTATGGACTCTGGGAAGAACTTTAAGACCCGCAAGGCACAGGCTTGGGTAGCAAGATGGACCAAATCTGGTTATCAAATCTCTAAAACAAACTGATCCAAATTGATCTATTCAGGACAGTCATAGAGCCGATTTTGAAAGTACGGCTCAGAAACCTGGACGCTTAACGCCAGACTACACAAACCTGTAGATGGCTGCTGTGCAGATCTCCTCAGAAGGACAGAGAACCTTTCATGGTCCTCACATCCCACACTCAGGCAAATAAACGGGGACACCAGCAGCAGCTTATTCAACACCGGGATGAATTTGCTGGTCATTGCTTCAGAGTTAATTTTATGGAAGCCATCAAGGAAAAAGGAAACTTTCCTTCCCTGATCTCATCAGTCGTGACTCAGGAATCGACATGGAGGATCTGGGAGCAGCCATGGGTTACCGCGACTGCTGCTGTTAGGTTGTGTGTTGTCTCTCAGCTGCAGCAGACAGATTATGAGTTTTCATTTGTTCTTCGGTGAAACAGCCCCCCCCCCCACATTTCCACTCAGCGGCATGTAATCACAGGACTTGTAGGAGACAAGTTCTTCCAGTGTCTTCTGTTACCTGCGGTAGGTCCAGAGCTTTCATCAGGGCCGTGAACGCGAACAGGTCGCCCACCGTGTACTTCAGCTCCAACGCCACAAGGATGATGCGGTTTAACGTGGCGGCCCGCTCCTCCACGCTCCCTGTGCAGCCCAGAATATCCACAGCAACGCCGATGGCCATGGTGTGGTGCCTAGGACACGGAGGAGGAGGGAGGACAGATGATGTCATATTTGTGTCTGTTTTCTGACATTTTCTAACTTGATTATCAATCAATCAATAAACTTTTTTTTTTTTATATAGCGCCAGATCACAACAAACAGTTGCCCCAAGGCGCTTTATATTGTAAGGCAAGGCCATACAATAATTATGTAAAACCCCAACGGTCAAAACGACCCCCTGTGAGCAAGCACTTGGCTACAGTGGGAAGGAAAAACTCCCTTTTAACAGGAAGAAACCTCCAGCAGAACCAGGCTCAGGGAGGGGCAGTCTTCTGCTGGGACTGGTTGGGGCTGAGGGAGAGAATCAGGAAAAAGACATGCTGTGGAGGGGAGCAGAGATCAATCACTAATGATTAAATGCAGAGTGGTGCATACAGAGCAAAAAGAGAAAGAAACAGTGCATCATGGGAACCCCCCAGCAGTCTAAGTCTATAGCAGCATAACTAAGGGATGGTTCAGGGTCACCCGATCCAGCCCTAACTATAAGCTTTAGCAAAAAGGAAAGTTTTAAGCCTAATCTTAAAAGTAGAGAGGGTGTCTGTCTCCCTGATCTGAATTGGGAGCTGGTTCCACAGGAGAGGAGCCTGAAAGCTGAAGGCTCTGCCTCCTATTCTACTCTTACAAACCCTAGGAACTACAAGTAAGCCTGCAGTCTGAGAGCGAAGCGCTCTATTGGGGTGATATGGTACTATGAGGTCCCTAAGATAAGACAGGACCTGATTATTCAAAACCTTATAAGTAAGAAGAAGAATTTTAAATTCTATTCTAGAATTAACAGGAAGCCAATGAAGAGAGGCCAATATGGGTGAGATATGCTCTCTCCTTCTAGTCCCCGTCAGTACTCTAGCTGCAGCATTTTGAATTAACTGAAGGCTTTTTAGGGAACTTTTAGGACAACCTGATAATAATGAATTACAATAGTCCAGCCTAGAGGAAATAAATGCATGAATTAGTTTTTCAGCATCACTCTGAGACAAGACCTTTCTGATTTTAGAGATATTGCGTAAATGCAAAAAAGCAGTCCTACATATTTGTTTAATATGCGCTTTGAATGACATATCCTGATCAAAAATGACTCCAAGATTTCTCAGAGTATTACTAGAGGTCAGGGTAATGCCATCCAGAGTAAGGATCTGGTTAGACACCATGTTTCTAAGATTTGTGGGGCCAAGTACAATAACTTCAGTTTTATCTGAGTTTAAAAGCAGGAAATTAGAGGTCATCCATGTCTTTATGTCTGTAAGACAATCCTGCAGTTTAGCTAATTGGTGTGTGTCCTCTGGCTTCATGGATAGATAAAGCTGGGTATCATCTGCGTAACAATGAAAATTTAAGCAATACCGTCTAATAATACTGCCTAAGGGAAGCATGTATAAAGTGAATAAAATTGGTCCTAGCACAGAACCTTGTGGAACTCCATAATTAACTTTAGTCTGTGAAGAAGATTCCCCATTTACATGAACAAATTGTAATCTATTAGACAAATATGATTCAAACCACCGCAGCGCAGTGCCTTTAATACCTATGGCATGCTCTAATCTCTGTAATAAAATTTTATGGTCAACAGTATCAAAAGCAGCACTGAGGTCTAACAGAACAAGCACAGAGATGAGTCCACTGTCCGAGGCCATAAGAAGATCATTTGTAACCTTCACTAATGCTGTTTCTGTACTATGATGAATTCTAAAACCTGACTGAAACTCTTCAAATAGACCATTCCTCTGCAGATGATCAGTTAGCTGTTTTACAACTACCCTTTCAAGAATTTTTGAGAGAAAAGGAAGATTATGAGGGAATCATGTTTTTTGTAACTTAATCTGACCACAGAAGGAATATGTGCTCATTCCAGGGAGCAGCAGACGGGACAGAGAAATAAAGTAGCGCAAGTTTAAGTTCCGTCCAGGCTGATGCCATGCAGCCGTGTTAGTGAATGGAGATCAAATAACTGATTTGAATAATCTTTTTTCTTTTGCCTGATCTACCAGATCAATCCACTGTTCTCTCCATAGTGATTTGAGGGCTTTCCCCTACAACTGTCCAGGCCCGGCAGCCTGCCAGGCCTGGAAGCTGGCAAAGTAATAGAAGCAAGTCGAGAGTTGCTGCAGCTGACTCTGTTGGTTTATGGTTCTGCTGCTGCAGGCACTGAGTGAAATATGTAAAGCTTCTGCTGATAACGCCTATTCCCGAGTAACTTTCAGAATAAAAGCACTTTAACATCAAACCAGTGCAGTGAATTGTTACTGTGAAAATTACTGCATCACTATGCTGTACTAACATTTGTGAGCTAAAACAGCTTAGCTCTCTCTAAAGTTCTCTAATAAAAACCAACATAAATGAAACATTTTGTCTGGAACTCACTGCGAAACATTTCATGGCCAAAATACAACTAAGGATGCAAATAAGGATTAATTTCTCAATTAGTTGTTGGGTCCATAAAATGTGAAAAATAGCTAACAATGTTTTTGAATAACCAAGATGATGTCTTCAAATGTCTTGTTTTGTCCACAGCCCAAAGATATTAAGATTACTGGTAGACAGGAGTAAAGCAGCTAGTAACATACACCCAAAAAAATATTCATATTTAAGAAGCTGAAATCAAACAATTTGGATTTATTTATTTTTTTTACTTTTTTTTTTTTTAAATGATTAAAAAAAAAAATCTAGTCTGGACAAACTTTCCGTAAGTAATGAAACTAAAAAAAAATAATATATATATATATATATATATATATATATATATATATATATAAAATTGGCTAAATATTAAAATGTTTAACTATTTGCAAATTCTTTTAATATTCTCAGCTGTGATCATGTCTATATAAAACTATATTTATTCATATTTAAAATGATTTATTTCTTTATTTTTGATGTTTGATAAGGGACCTTTTTAAAACTCATGAAAGATAAAGTGGCTCTTTTTTATGCACCAAAATGCAGTGTTTCAGCATTACCACAGGTTGAGGTTTAAATTTTTCGTCTTTGTTTTGGCACCTTTCCATCAAGTCGAGTCTCAGCTGTCGGCCGTGCGGCAAAGTCACCAGCTCCAGGCCAGAGGCCACGCCCATTTGACCTTTAAGCTCCGGAGACAGGCCGAGTATCCTGGCAACCTGAAAGAAAGATCTGAAATGAACTATTGCATTCAGTTCAGGATCATCCTGTCTGGGGTGATTTCGTTTTGGTGAGCGTGCGTTTGTATTGGATGGCGCTGATGATTATTGCATCAAGCGACAGCAAGAACATTAATTCTGCAGCATAAAGAGGATCTGCAAACCAGAACCTCCACATCACACGTGTCCTTTACGCATGTAAAGTTTGATGTTCAACAATATCACCGTGCAAACGACCCTTTTTCTATTAAATGATGCAGAATGGAGTACAATTACAAAATGATTTTTTGTTGTTTTAAAGCTTCCATCTGCAAGGAGATGATGCTTTCTGCTGAGCAAAAAAAAAAAAATCACAATACCTCGTTTAAGAGGCGACCAAAGACTTCTGCTCATTAGACCACAATTAATCATTTAATCTGGATCATTTCATCCAGATGGGTAACCCCCCCTCCGCCCCTTTCAGGATTACACACGTATCTGTAGATAAATGTGTTTGTGGAGTTTGGTCCCAGAAGATACACTGTTTGGTGCATCTCATTTTAAACCAATTGACTTTTAATTATTTGGTTTCTAATGTATGTGTGTGTGTGTGTGTGTGGGGGGGTCCTGCAGCATTGTGGGTAGCACACGGGTAGCACACTCGCAAAGGGTGTAAGATATGTGCCAAAAATCAACACACAGATTTCCAACAAATCCTCTGTGATGATGCCAAGAAAGTGGGAGAACCTGAAAGAATTAATTTTTAGGTTTATAAAATGTAAAATGGATTTTAAAAAGAAGCATTTAAAGCTACAATGTGTAGGATTTATTGCCCTCTGGTGGTGAGGTTGCAGATTGCACTATGACACTGCCAGTGATGAGTTTGTTTCTCTTCATGTTTTTGTTCCTGTGGTGGCGGCGGTTTCATGCTACCTTTTCTTCTCTTGTGATAAGCAACATGGGTGATCTTTCTTTTTTTTTTTCATAAAAATTCGAGTTTGCAAACTTGTTAGCTTGCACAAGCAAGCAGGTGACAGTGTACAGAGGAGCAACCGCTGACTCATTTTTTTTTTCAGTCCTATGTCTGTACCTCAAAGGGCAGCGTAATATGTTTTTTTTATTTTGGGCTACTTGGTCAACATGGCGGCCTGTCACTCTCGTTCAAACCTATGGTCTGTTTACAGTCACCAGTTCAATAAATGTTCTTGTCTTTGGATGTGAGAGGAAGCTGGAGCACCTGAAGGGAACCCAACATGCAAACTTCACCTATTAAGGACCAGGCGGGAAACGAATCCAAGATGTTCTCGCTGTTGCGCGGCAGTGCTAACCACAAAGCCACCTTGTTCTGTTTACACTAGTTAATGCCACGAAACCCAACACACTGTAGCTTCAAAGATAAGTTCTACAAAACAGTCTATCAAATATACAAGGTCTATTAGATAAGAAACCAACACTTTTATTTTTTTTAACTATATGGATTTGAATGACGTGCGATTACACCAATCATGCTTGAACCTTCGTGCGCATGCGTGAGTTTTTTCACGCATGTCGGTGACGTCATTTCCCTGTGGGCAGGCCTTGAGTGAGATGTGGTCCAGCCCTCTCGGCTGAATTCCTTTGTTTCACACGCTGCTCGAGACGGCGCGCGTTGCTTTATCAAAATTTTTTCTGGACCTGTGAGGAATATCTGAGTGGACACTATTCGAGAAATTTAGCTGGTTTTTGGCAAAAAGTTTAACAGCTGATGAGAGATTATGGTGTGTTTCTGTCGCTGTAAGGACTTCCCACGGAGCGGGACGTCGCGCAGCGCTTCCAGGGGCCGTCGTCGGCCTGTTTTGACCTGAAAACATCCTAATTTAAGGCTTAATTCCAGGAAGTCGTGAGAGAACAGAGAAGATTCAGAAGAGGCCGGCATGAGGACTTTGTGGACATTCCACTGTTTAAGGACATTTTGTAATGAAAGACGTGCGCGCAAAATCTGTGTGCGCCGCGACAGGAAAAACACCTCCGTGTCAAAAACCATTTGTAAAATTCAGGCGGCTTTTGATGGCTTTCAACAAGTGAGTAACTGAGAAATTGTTTAACAGCTTGGGCATGTTCCAACTTGCCCGTTAAGGTTTCCAACAAAGGTGTTTTTCCTGTCGCGACCCGACATGTGACTCTGCCCGCACGTTCTTTCATTACAAAATGTCCGTTAACAATGGAATGTCTGAATAAACTCCTCATGCCGACTTCTTCTGAAAGTTCTCTGTTCTCTGACGACTTACTGGGTCAACAGAGCCTGAAATGTGGAAGTTTTCAACTTGAAACGGCGAGACGCTGCCGCCTCGAAGCGCAGATCGCCGTCAGGCGCCGTGGGCCGTCCTTAAAGCGACACTACCAGACCAAAATCTCTCATCAGCCGTTAAAATTTTTTACGAAACCAGCTGAATTTATCGAATGGTGTTCCACTCAGTTGTGCCTTACAGCTTTTGAAAAAATTTTGATCAAACAAAGCAGCAGTCTCTGAGCCATTCCTAAACAATGAAAAAATCGACGAGAGGGTGGGCGACTCCTCACTCAAAGACTGCCCACAGGCGAATGACGTAACCGACAAGTGTGAAAAAACTCTCGTATGCCCACGAGGGTTCAAGCATGTCTGATGTAATCACACGTGATTCAAATCCATATGGTTTTTGAAAAAAATAATAAGGTCGGATACTTTTATCACAGACCTCGTATTTGGACCTAATAGGATCCAGTTCTTGAATTGGCTCCTTGCTACAAAAACAAGGTGCCAACCACCCAAAGCGTGGGGCGTGTACCTGGCAGTCTGCCATCAGTAGGTGTCTGGCGATGCTGTGGTGATTGTGGCTGAGCAGCAGCTCCTTCACTTTCTTCAGAACAACCATTTCCAGCGGTTTGTTCTCCGCCGGCAGCAGCCGAGATCCAAAATCTGCTGGACGGAAGGTGGACTCTGTTTCCACCACGGGAAGCTTGAACCTACGCCTTTGCTTTTCCCTCTTTTTGTGTTCCTCCTCCTCCTCCTCCTCTTCTTCCTCCTCGCTGGTGTTCTCTAAGGCTTTGATGGCGTGATGATAGGAGCTTCTGTCAAGTGCTCTCTCTTCCTCCCCTCTTCCTCTCTCGCTCTCTCTCCTCAGTCTCTCCACATAGCTGGAGAGGGGGAGTGGCAGCTGAAGTTTGGGGGTGTGGTCTGTAACAGGGCTGGCAGGACATGGCTCCGCCCACTCCAGCGAGCTGTCAGGCATCTGTTCTGCCGGGTTTGGCTGTAGCCGCTCGGTTCGACCCGTAGTGTCTTCAGCTGGTGAAACTACGGAACCAGGGAGCCATGAATGTCCAGAGGGCGGAGCTTATGCTGGAACTTCAGTTGTTTGACTGGAGGAGGCGGCGGCCCCGTGATCGCTGTGGAATAAACACAAAACCAAAAATTATATGACTTCAGAGCACAAACTAAGCTCAGTCAAACATTTAGGTGAAATTTTGAGAATTTACTATTATTATTATTTTTAGTCACAATTTGGTATTCAGCAAAAAGCTACATTTTAGCTGTGAAAACAGTTTTGCAGAACCCTAATTTTCTGCAATGTATTCAAATAATGCATTCATAATTCACCTTTTATGGAAAAAAAAAAAAAATCTATTTTGATCCATGTGGTGTAAAATTTGTGACAAGATGCCACCACACACTGAGAAACACCATTTCCCAGCATGCTGCACAAAGGTCAAAGGGCAGTGGCAGTTACCAACCAATCTGTTACCAACATATAAACTTGTGTGAGATTCATGACGCTGAAAAATGACAAATCAACCTACTGTTCTTTATTGCCACCTAGTGGTAGAGGAGCATAATGATTTATCTTGCTGGCAGCCTGAAACGTGCTTAATAACAATAAATAACATTCCATTTAATAACAATATAAAAAATAATATGAATAATGATAACAGTAACATATGTAAATTTCTACACCTTATAGTAGAAATATTTTGGGACAAAAGTGAGATTTTCTTGATGTTTATTACACTTAAACTAATCAGCTGCACCCTCTCATTGTGATTAATCTCAGTAATTTATTAATTGTATAGTGTGTCAGAAAATAGCAAGAAAATCCTTTTAGGTGTCAGGATGACTTCTTTAAATTGCATGTTTGTCTGACCTAAATCCTGGGGACAGAAAAACAGATTATTTTGATATTTTCTCTTAAATAATTAAACATTAATAATTATTCAATCTACTGTCTACTTCCACCAATTGAGTAACAGATAAGTCAATACTATATCTGCATATTCACATAATAAGAATAAAGTTACCGAACACATGCAAAGTAAAATAAAGTGCAGCGGTGACTGATTACCGTCACTCCTCCGCACAGAATCTGGAGATGGTGTACATGTGGGGTGGAGAGGAGATTGCAGCGAGGTGGGAGGAGCTGGAGGCGGAGTCCTGAGAGAGGAGGGGCTGCAGGCACGGCGGCCGAACCAACGGCACCTTACTGGGTTTGGGAGGCGGTTTAGGGGAGATCTGGCTGTCGGAGCCGCAGATGGCATGTCCTTAAAACGTAAAAGAAATCAATCAATCAAATGTACTTTGGCATCAAAATCACACACAGTCAAGTTGCAGCAGCTCTCAGCTTGCTTCCATTTACTGTTCCAGATTATAGACCCGGCCTGGACAGTTACGGGGGGAATCCCTCAAAATCACCACAGAAACAATCGCGGATTAACTACTTATTATCTGGGGTCTCGATCACCTGGTTCACACCATGTGGACTGACCTGCCAGAGGCTCCGTAGATCTCCGTGGAAATGAGGGGGCTGAGAGCCGCTCGCTGCCCGTCCGGAAGACTGGGGACTTGGAGCCGGGACTGGCGAGGTGAGGATCAGGATGGTCAGCAGGCTGATGGAGCTGTGGTTTAGAAGCTGGACAGGAAGTGGAAATAACAGAAAGAACTGATGAACTTCTCCAGTGGGCTGAGAAAAATAAAATACAATCAACACACACTTTTACTCACTGAGTGGAGGAAACTCTCCGACTGGTGTGCCTTGAGTGGGCGTCGCCTCTCTTGGAGGTGATTGAGGCTGTCTGGTTGGCTGCCGCAACGATCCATCGACCTATTTAGGGAAAAAGTTCATGTAGTTGAATCAAAGGTTTTTGTGGTGGTGTCAGATTTTTTTTTCCCAGCTTTTTTAGTTTCTGAATTCGTTTTCAGGTAATTTTCACCGAACGTTATTTGTCACTTGGTTTCTGGCACTTGGTTTCTGACTGATAACTGAAAGACAATAGGCAGAAAATTGGAACCTCCATCCAATTTTGGTGGTGTAGGTAATCCATAAGAGAAAGATGAGAGTGACCTTTGAGATATAATGCCAAAATGTACACCAAATGGACTTCTCAATGTTAAGTTTAAATGTTCACAAAATCCACAAACTGGGTCAGATCTGAATTAAACTTTGTCAGGTGATAGTGAGTGTCAGTCTGCACCTCACTTTCAAATATGAGAGTAATTGGGGCACGTTTGATTAAGATAATGTAAAATATACATTAAATGGAGTTTTCAATGTTAAATTTAAATGGCCACAAAATCAGTAATCTGAATCAAATCTGGATTCAAACTTTGTCAGTTGATAAAAGACCATACTACATAACATTCTCAATATGAAATACATTCAATCTTTCTGACAGAGTGTATACATTTTTAGAAAATTCATTCAATGTTAAAGGATGGGGATTTTTCCAAGATTTTTCCTGACTTTGGCCTCTGAGCTATGACCTTGAAATTGAATCAGTTCTTTCGTATCAGGATATAATCTTCAGTAAAAGTTTCACAAGGATACATGAGAAACTGTGGGCTCCAGGCTGTTCACAACAGTAGAAAACATAATGTTGGCCAACTTCGTTGGCAGAGGTTAAAAACAATAAATGCTTTTATCTTGGAACTCTCTGATTCAAAAGGGCAAACGATGATAAAGTGATTTGTTGTTTTTAAACTGCCATCAATACAAAAATCAACTTGTCTGCAATTTTTTAAAGAAATCTCAATGTTTTAACTTTGGTTTTCGTGTAAATTTTTTAGTATTTTTGCACCGGACCTTGTAAAAACTTCAGCTCTCAGAAGGTTGTCGGTTTGTCTTTCAGCACGACTGTGTGAAAGGTTTTGGAGGAATCGGCTGTGATTCAACTGGTGGAATATCTGAGCTCTTATTTGACTGTCTAAATTCAAGAAATTTGGACAAAGATGGTGCAAACAGAACAGAATTAACTTCTGCTGCTGATCTATCTGGGGCTATTTTCATCACACTGCTGCCACACTTTAAGATTAAAAAAATGTTGGTTTGTGTGCGTACGTATGTGAGAACAACATAACAAAAAAAACCAAAAACATTCAAATCTGATTTGTGGCACTCATCTTCACAATTAATGATTGCGGTCACTACAGCCGGCAGTGTGAACAGAGCCTGATTCTACACTGACCTGAGGTGACCGTTTCGACCCATGATGTTGTCCTGACAGTGCACGCTCTCATGCACCGAGTGCGCATTCTCATGCGTGTGTCCGTTGGTAAGGTTGAGGCTGAGTCGTTTCTTACTCCGCCTCTCCTGCACCACTAGCCCCGCCTCCCTGTGGTTGCTCGTCAGCCTGAACTTCTCTTCCACGCAGCGTAGAGGCAAACTTCGGTTAATCGGCTGGAAGATAATCGCTCCGACCACCTAGAACATCAGACACAGAAGAATAAACATCATGATTAGGACAAAACATAAACCCTCAATACTGCACAATGGAAAGGAAAGAGAAGAAGTGAAGAGTTCCATGACTCACCTGGGAGACGGGTTTCCTGTTCCCAACATAGTATCTTATGAGAGCAGAATACTGTCAAAGCCTTCCCGATCCAACCGGTACTCCCACTCTGGAGTAGGCCTCGTTCAGCAGCACCACCTGAACAATTTATTCATGTTTTGTTAGTCAGGTTTTCAGTCAGATAAATGGAATAATAATAATAATAAAAATAATAAAAACATTGGGTGGATTTATCTTACGAAGTAGGTTTTTTGAAATTATAAATTCCAGTAGATTTTTTGTTGTTTTTTTTTTCAATAAAACAAATTATACAGTTTTTTTCCAATTGTAGTGTTTTTTTTGTTTTTTTTTAATAAAAATTAGAGTGGATTCTTTTTTAACAAAAACATGTAGACTGGAATTTTTTATTTATTTATTTTTGTAAAAACTTACAGTGTTAATGATTTTTTCCCCAATAAAAAATATAAAGTGGGTTTTAATTTTAAAGAAAAGAGTGAATTGTTTTTCCCCAAATTAAAAATCATACAGCATAGATGGATTTTTTTTTAATTGTAGAGTGGATTATTCTATATATAGTGGATTCCCCCCCCCCCCACATAAAAATTACAACATGCAAGGATTTTAAAATTAAAAAGAATCTAATACAGTAGATTAAAAACTTATTTTTAGTACTGTGTTTTGCTTTCAAATAAAATATAGTTTTTTCCCCCCAAATAAAAATGATAGTGTTGATTTTTTTTTCTCTTTTTTTTTTTCCTCAAGCAAAAATAGGGAATGGGTTTTTTATACTTGCAGTATGGATGGATTTGATTTGTTTGTAATTTAAATTATATTGTGTGGGGTTTTAAAATAATAATAATAAAAAAAACATACCACAGAAAGGTTTTTTTTTTAAAAAGGAAACTTATAGAAAAGATTTTCTCCCAAATAAAATAGGATTTTTTTTTTTTTTTTAAATTAGACACACTTAAAACATGAATGGATATTTATTTATTAAAAATTGCTGAGTGGATTTTTTTTTTCCAAGTAAAAGTTATAGAATGGATTTATTTTAATTAAAAAAAGTACACAGTGGATTAAAAAAATAGAAAGTGAATTGTTTTCAAATAAAAACTTAAATAAATTGACAGGATGAGCAAGCAGGCGACCCCCGTACTCATGGGTGCAGTTTGTTTTTTGCTGTTACCATAAAACAGGTTTACAGAATTATTACACTGCGGAGTTTTATTTTCTTACCTTCTTATTGATTTTAAAGTGCTGAGCTGCATTTTCTCCACTGACACGTCAGAACATAACTGTCCGGACTGGAAAGAGAATCTCGGATCAGGAAATCTCCGTCACGCTGTACCAAGGTTTCAGCGATCTGGAACAACACAGACGTTACACACGGACACAGACGCAAACAGTGTTTTGTTTTATAGTGCCAACATTTAATTAAGTCGAACAATGACAGCTTGTTTTACTGTGAATGTCTTTATGAGCTCAGAGGTTATTCACGGGATGAGAGCTTATTAGCTCTCAATCCCGTTATTTATTCAGCGAGAACATTTCTGGGAACAGAAAATAAAGGCTTTTCGGTTTCAAGCCATGAAATAAAAACACCTCATACACCCTAATGCGACATTCTCCCGTGTGGCGCCTTTTGATTTTCCATAAAATTGGCAAATGTAAATGCTTATTCCAGTTAAGGGTCATGGGTCAATCCCAGACATCATTGGACAAGAGACGAGGTACACCCTGGAGAACTGTGACAAAATTTACTGCAATGAAGGTCCAGCTTTTTGTGGTATATCACAAAATTACAGCATATTTTATTGCTGTTAAAATATTTGTTTTGACGGGTTTCATGGCGATCTGAAGGTTCAAACTTTATGCTGCATTCAACAGAAATGCAGAATTTCAAACAACCAATTCAGAAAAATGCACAGACTCTTAAAAAAAAAAAAAGGTCATGATAAAATGTTAGTCTGCACGCTGACTCACAGCAGACCTGTGTGAGGGTCGTCTTCCCTGTCCAGCAGGTATCCAGCAAAAACGCTGCATGAAATATGTCTAGATTTTTTTGAGATCTTCCAACAGGATCACGTCACCTGTTTTTACAGTTTTGTGTGGGTGTTTTTTTTAAAGCATTTTTTAGTTGCAATTCAAGGGCTACCAAATTTCTTTAAAAGCTGACCAGTGTTGCCAGGTCAAATAGAATAGTTGCCAAGACAAATAAAAAAACTGTAGTTTCAAGCCTCATGTTATGATGGCGTGATACAGCCTCGATGTTAACATGTTAATAAAGGACATTCATTCATTCATCTTCTACCGCTTAGTCCAATTAAGGGTCGCGGGGGGCTGGAACCTATCCCAGCAGCATAGAGCTCGAGGCGGGGTACACCAGGACAGGACGCCAGTCTGTCCACAAACAGACCAAACAAACACAGGCACACCCACACCTACGGACAATTTAAAGATCCCAATCCACCTAACCCGCGTGTCTTTGGACGTGGCAGGAAACCGGAGCACCCGGAGGAAACCCACACAAACCGGGGAGAACATGCAAACTCCACACATAAAGGCCACGGGACTTGAACCCACAACCTTCTCGCTGTGAGGCAGACAGTGCTAACCCTAGCCACCGTGCTGCTATAAAGGACTCACTTGGTATTTAACACCCCGTATCAACAACAACACAACATCAAAAATTGCGACTGTAAGTGTATTGGCGCACGTGGACACGATTGGTGTTGCTGATATGCTTTATTGCTAATTAGCCCTCAAATGACCGAATGGGGTCATTTATGACCGCGGGTGTATATTTTTGTGCACCATTTTTCTAATTTTAATCAGACAAAAAGTGAATAGATTCAATACATGGCAGCATTGAGGAGAACATAAAAAATAACACAAAACAAAAAAGAAAAACCCAAGTATTACGAGCAGACTTGTTGAAACTTCCCCAGATCATCTATGATGTTCCCACCGAAATTGTGTGAGCTCATAACCTGTGTGGGTTAAAATCCTTAAATGTTCCCTGACAAGTTGAATTTTCATCATACGAGCATTAAAGTGTGTGAAAACACCACAAAACAAAATATAGTGGTTCCAAAGAAATCTTTATGAATTAAAAAATTTTTGAAAGGACTACACCTTTAACTTCAGTTGATGTTATCACAAGCTAAAAGTGCGTCTTATCTTTATTTCAATCTCACTTTTGTGTTTTTACTGCCTCCCCGTCACACACAAACACAACCTCTGACCACAGATACAGACTTAATTAAGTACGTGTTGGGATAGTTGATAATAGAGTTTAGTTTAGCCAGAGGAAGCAGCTTATTAAAAAACAATTACGTCTCAGAGCTGCTTTCACACGGAGCACACAGACTCGCATTTAAACGCACCACAGAGAACACTGACCTCATGTCATAACCTCGGTTCTACTGCCGAAGTTATGACTTCAGCTGTAGTTGGCCTGAAGGCACAGCGTGTGTGGCGAAGCGGTCTAAGTATAGACCATCTGGTTCTGCAGGTTCTGAAGCAGGCTTTGAAAAGCTTGTGACTCATGACTCTGATTTATCTTTTACCTGTCTCGGTATCTCCGTGGTACCACGCATGGCTTCGGGGTTCCTCGCAGTTCATCTTCAGTTCTTCTTCCAGCTCTCTGCGCAGCTTCTCTGAGGGACAGTCCAGGATGAACTGATCTCTGGAGAACTGCAATCATAAAACAAAAACCCTCAACACCTTCATCCATAAACATCATAAAAAGTGGAACTTGAGACTTGACTTGCGGCTTGTGCTGCAAAAACCTGAAAGTGACTCACTTCTACTCATGGCAGTTAACATTAGTCATTTCTCTTGATGTTTATACACTGAATTGAACATTTCTCACTATATCTCCAAGGCACGTGGGGGGGAACAATCATCACAGCTATCATGACCTGACTTGCATATTAATTAGGCCATGGGTCAGTTTGTGTAAAATTACAAAGGGTGGCTGAAAAGTTCTTCCTCCTATGTGATTATTTCAATAAACTAAACAAGATTCTCACATGAATCTCATGTCTGATTAAAAGCTTTGAATGTTCTCAGGCAGCATCTTTATTTTTCCATGTAACCACTTTCCTTTTCAATACACTTATGCCAATGCTGGGCAGCTTTTTGCACGGCATCAGTCTAGAACTCGGGTTTTCTCTGCACCAGCTGTTTGCACCTCTGCATCATTAGTGTAATGGCGTCCCTTCAGATGTCTTTCAGCTTGGTGGAAAGGAAGAAGTAGGAGGATGCGAGTTCCAGACTGTACAGTGGGTGTGGTAAGACCTCCTAAAATCTGAACTGCTGCAATGCATCCTGTGTTTGCCGACTCATGTGGACGACAAAGTGACAAAGTTTTTTTATTCGGCACACAAAATATTCAAATAGAAAAAATGAACAATTCCACAGACAAAACTAGTGAGTCCGAAAGGGTGTGGGCTGAAGCAAAGCTTATTAGCGCCCACCCGTGCTAGTACAAGTCCAACAATTCTAATCAGTCATATTTACATAAATATAATTCACTACTACATGTCGACACACAGACACACATCAATATACTATTCACTTATAATTATATTTATATAGTACCAGATCACAAGAAAGTCGAATCAAGGCACTTTACGCCAGTAAGGACTACCTTACCAACCCCCAAGCAAGCACTACGCAACTGTGGTGAGGAAAAACTCCCTATAAGGAAGAAACCTCAAGCAGACCAGGCTCTTGGGGGTGACCCTCTGCTTGGGCTGTGCCCTATATACCTATATACATACGTATATACTTTACAAACATAAATATACATACATATACACAGTCACTTATATACATATACACCTACCCATATCTATATATCTACATACGCATATACATACCCACACATTCAAATACAATAAGTCCCACTTATAAATTGAACATTCCATATAAATCAAATGATATTTGCTTCTTTATGATACTTAGACATAATGTTCTTTTTGAGTAGTTTCTTAAATCTTACTAAGGTACTACTCATTCTAACCTCTGTTGAACATTTGTTCCATTTCCTCACCCCAACCACAGACACACAAAAACCCTTTACATTTGTTCTTACTGGTGGTTTCATAAAAACTGCACAACCTCTTAAACTATATCTGGATTCCCTCAATCGAACAGACTCTGGACATGTCTCGGTAAGCTTGGTTTTTCGCTCAAAATAAGTTTGAATTGTAATGTAATCGACCAAATCTATGAATTTTAATAAATTTAAAGACACAAATAGAGAATGAGTTGGTTCACGATATTGTTTATTGCAGATGATTCGTATGGCTCGTTTTTGCAAAAGGAATATTGGATTGGTATTTGATTTGTAAGTGTTTCCCCATGACTCAACACAATATGTCATATATGGTACCATCAAGAATATATAAGTAAGTAACCCTTCTTGCGGCAGTAGGTCTTTGGCTTTATACAAAATGGCTATAGTTTTTGACAATTTTGATTTCACATAATTTATATGTGGTTTCCAGCTAAGTTTATTATCAATTATAACACCTAAAAATTTATTCTCTGTTACTAACTCAATTTCCTTATGTTTATAGTTAAATTTTTACATTTGGGTGCCTGTTTATTTCCAAATATAATACATTTAGTTTTCCCAAGGTTGAGTGACAACTTATTAGCTTCAAACCAAACCTAAAATTTTTCCAGTTCTTTTTCCACTATGTCCAGAAGTGTGTCTGTGCAGGCGTGGCTGTCTGAGGTGGAGGGAAAGCAGAACTCCAGAGGAGATAGAAGACACAGCGCCGACAACCACCTCCTGCCCTCAAGGCAGAGAGAGGTAACCAGACGACAACAAACCCTTACTAATCAGAGCATAGGGTCGAAAGGAATCCAAAGGGTTTAATGTATGTTTCCAAAGTGGTAAACCCGTTTTGGAAAACGTGGTTCATGCAGTGATTTTCAGCTACGATAAGGCAGTTTCTTGGAAAAAAGTAGACTGTTTCCACAGCAACGGAGATACGCCCTAATCCCTGATTGGCACTTTATAGTGCATAAGACTGAAACGTGCCGGCTTACGTTACATATTTTGGTAATCAGAGTTCTGTGCTGCCGAGGACTGTTGAGAAAGTCATCTCATGTAAAATAATTTTAAAATAGTCATGTTGTGTTTTATTGTAATGCTTCCTCTTTCTTCAGTCCTGAGGGCAGTTACACAGACGACACCAGTCAGGAGCATCACACGCCACAACGCCACCACAACCCAGACTCCCACGAGTTCGATGATGAATTCGATGATGACGACCCGCTGCCTGTCATCGGCCACTGTAAGCACTCTATGTCTTTGATGGTAAGGAAAATCAAGAAATGTCATGTTTAAAAAGATATAAAACAATGCCACAATGTCAGAAACACTTACAATTTAAGGTTTCTGAGCAACAGAATTACACTGCAATGACATTTTTTTAATCTCAAAATTTTATTTATTTATTCATTTTTTTGCCTTCTTCTTTTTAACTTGTGAATACTACTTTTGTGGTTGGTCTGTGTATTTAAAAAAAAAAACGGAGGGTAAAAGAAAGGGGGTCACAAAATACCACCCTGGCTTAAAAAAGTCACATAAAGGTAAAATGAGATTTTATCCCTCACTGTTTTCAAAAAACATACTTATGTGCAAGAAGACAAAAACAGTATTTTGATTCTACATTTAACTCTTAGGTCAAAGCGAAGGGACGCTGGTGATGGCAGAAAATGAGTGAGCCTCTCTTTGTGTTAAATTTTTTTTATTACTCTGTCAGTTTCCAAAATGAATGATTGAAGACAAAATGTGCACATTATACGTTAAAGCTTTGTTGTGAAAAACATTTCAAGTACAAGTTGGAAGTCCAAAAAGGAAAAACTGAGCAGAGACTTTTCCCCAGATAACGCTGGAGTTGTGTCAGGAAGGGCATCCGGCGTAAAACTTGTGCCAAATACCAATGCAGATCTGGCTGTATCTGCTGTGGCAACCCGGACAAACGGGAGGAGCCGAAAGGACAACAAGTAATGAGCAGAGACTGAAGCAATACTCCCTCTGTTTGTGTCATAATCTGAGCTTTTCTTTTCCAAGTTGGCATAACTGGACCAGGCATGCATGCACATTTAATACACAGTGCAGTGCATGCAAATCCCACCATGTGAAACTCTTGCTCCTCCCCATGTTTAAAAAAAGACAACAGTAGTAGTGATCAGCAGTGACGTTCATGTCTCTTGGCCTTCAGTTTTTGAGATCGAGAGACGCAAGGACAGAGCTTATGGAGCCATGAGGTTTTGGTGATACTGATATCTTTGTACAGCAAAATCCTGGTGCTTCCTGTCCTAATGTGAGGTTGTTAGACTTGGACACTAATCAGTGACCTAAAGCAATGACGAGATGTCCTTGGTAGTACGCCCGTTTGGTTCTACTAGAATGAGAGTATCACTTCCACGCTGCAGAAATATCAGCTATCTCATTTTGGTCATGTGGCACATTTCTCTTAGCATGATCCAGCACCCCACAAGACCCCACACAATGGGGAAAAGGCCATTGTTTCATGGTCTTTATGCTCACCTGGCTATGTGAGATACATGGCTACTTTTGAGAAGTGGGGATGGACCGCTGGTGCCTCTCGTAATAGGCACTATCAGCACCATCACATGCTCCCCCGACCTGAGACCTAGTTAGTGAACATCCTCATAGCTCTGTACATTCAAGATAGTGGACAAGAACAGCTTTCCAGCAATTATTCCCCCTAAGATACCAAATTCAGAGATTAAACAGCCTTTGATCACGAAAGTAGATATGTTAGAGCAGGGGTGGGCAATAGTGTGCCATGAAGGGCCAAACAGTGTAACCTTTCCTTTCAGCCGATCAGTAGGTTTGACTCATGAGCTCTTCCCTTCAACTTAAAGTCTCAGTCATCTGTGAAATCACCTGCCTGGGTCATTGGTAGGAAGGAAAACCTGTACTGCTTTGGCCATTCATGCTACCCCTGGACTAAAGTCAACAGAAACACAGAGCTGTTCAAGCTGAAAAAGGGCTCCAAATGGTGATTCCTTCTCCTCAATGCAGAGGGGAGAGGAGGGAGGAGATGGGTTGGAGAGGAGTGGTCGAGTAGAGGAACTGGTGTTTTGATCCTGAGGTGCTGGTGCGAAATGCAGTGGTAGCAAATCATTTCTCGCACCTTTTATGAAATAAATTTAGACAGCTGTTTTGATTATTCATTTCTTTAAGTTATGGGATAAAACAATGTGTGTCAGTTCCACCAATTAACTGAATTGTTGTCATATCCACCATTTGTGGTTGCTTATAGATTCTGTACATCATCGAGGAGGATAAGGCGACGGCTGGACTAAAGTCAGGAAGCAGGGAGGGGGAGGGCTACGTTCCCACATCCTACGTGGAAATCACTCTGGAGAAAAACTGCAAAGGTGCCGTCACCTACATCTGAAGCTTGACCTCGACACGCCTTCTCCTCTTTAGCCACCTGTGCACTTATTATTTTATAATTGTTTGTCCTCATCGCTGTCAAACGTTTTTATTGCGTTTGAGGTGTGAAAGTTGTTTTTCACGGCTTCTTGTGGAACCCGGTGACAAATTACCACCACGTCTCCTTGATCAAAGTGTTTTTATGTCATATCTTTATTTTTGTTTTGTTTTTTTAGCTGAACTGAAGATATTTAAGAGTTCTTTATCAGATTTTAAAGTTTGGATTTAATCTGTCGTAGTTTTGTTGGTCCTGTATAAGGCTGTCACATCAGGCAGCCGGTGGTCATGCTTTTAAAATGGACATTAGATGTTTCATACTAGTATAAAAGGCTCCCAACCAGAGGAAAACCGGATTTAGCAGATAAAGCGATTTTGATCAGTCGCCAGTGGATATTGTACAATAATGTGAACGTGTGACTTTGCACTCTGAGAACCTTATGATGATGTTTTACTGCTATTAGTCTTTGAACATTTGCAGATTAACTGTTTGATTGTTTCTTTGGGGTCCATTCACTTCCTGTTCACAACAGGTGGTGCTGCTATCATATTGTACTACACACGGTTCAAACTATTTGATCTTTTTTGGATTTGAGAAAAATGTCTTGGCACAAATTGTTTTGCATGTCTGCAAAAGGGTTCGGTGAAAATTCTGCTGCTCATTACGTGAATTGGCTAAAGCGTCGCTGCACACTGATTGATTCTTCTTTCCACTCAGTGAACAGTAAGTGAATTGGCTCCGCCCCTTGACGGGCAAGCCCGAGCTCCACTCGTGACTGTTTGAGGCTGGTCATTGTGGTAACTCGCTCTCTCTTCCATGTGACTGCAGGTTCCTGAGGGCCGCTGGGTGGCCGGGCGCTTTGATTGGCTGGTGGAGGGCTCACGCTGATTAATGGTGGTGGCGGGTAAAGATAAAGAGGGGAGGGGTTAAGTCTGAGAGGCAGGTCTGCATGTCTGCATGCTCATCCATTTGTAAGCAGCAAACCATTCTGGGTTCGTGCACGAAAACGCTAACACCATTAACAGCTTAACCCTGTTGCTGCTAATGCTAAAGCTTTGTTGTTTGTTACACCGTAAAAACAAACGGCAGGCTGCAAATTTATGGAGATCAAAGTTTACATGAATTGATGAAGTGTTTATTGTCGCAGGATTCATGTTATAAAATTTTTTGGATCGCGACGTTGTCATTCAGCCACAACGCGACTGCTGCGTTTGTGTCACTTCGGGAATTGCGTCACTCTGGTTCTTTATACATTTGAAATTGACAAAATGTTTGTGACATCAAAGCAACACTTTAACACACACGTCACAATGAAGGAATTCGACCGCACTCCTCCTGTCACGCCATCGAGGCCCGTCGACAAACGAACAAGAAGATGATTTGCCGTTACAGGCGTGACGACTTAACGTCTTAACAGATTAGAGGTGAATTAAAGACGGGACGGAATCTTCTTAACTCTCTCTGCTGGATGAACATCCAGAGACATTAAACACCATCTCAGTCAGTGATGTCACAGACGCCAGCTGTGACATCACTGAACCACCACTTCAGAATCAGCCAACATTTTCATCCGCTCACATTGTAACCTAACAGGATCTCGGGACCTTTTTACACCAAAGTCCTTCAGGCTCACATGGTCGACTAAGTGTTTTTATTTATTTTATTTTTTGATAGCGTCTGTCAGTCGTCGCTTTTGTCAGCTTTCTGAGCATCCGTAGGAACAAAGAACTAAATTTCCACTTGATACATTTCGTAATATTTTCTGACATTTAAACTTTGATATTTTTCGAAATCCTTGTTCCTTTGCAGAATCAAATCTGAATCATATTTCCTTCTGCAATTGAAAGCCTCAGCCTGACATTAAAGGGGGGTCCAGTTGTTTTCTTTTAAATCTTCTGTTTTTTTAGGTAAATACGCTTGCAGTTTTATGTTAAACCACATTAAAGTCTAGTAAATCTGTCTGTGCAGGTCAAGACTCCTACGGAACCCTTGAAATAGCTTGTTTTTATAAATTGTGAATTGTCACAGTTTAATAAATTGTGACTGTAAATGTATTTAAATATTGTCAAATATGACCGTTTTAACTCTGAAGGTACACAAAGTGTGAAGCAGCGTTGCAGCAGTGAACAGTGACAGTTTTAATAATTATTACAATATGGTGCACGGCTGTACAGCTAACTCAACAGCAATTGTAATAAATGCTAAGAATGCCTCTTTCTGTGAATGTGTGTTTGTTTGTAGAGTCTTAATCAAATATTTTCCAAAGTATAAGTCGGCGGACCTCCCAAATAGTAAAAAAAAAAAAAAAAAAATACTTCAGAAAAAAGTAACCACTTTCCTAATACCTGCTGCAATAGTGGGTGCAAATACACAGCAAACTCAAATACTATTGTAATAATTATTCCAATCTTGGTTGGGTTTTTATGTATTTGCATCCATGATCATAATAATCATTTGCAAAGTGATTTTCTGACTAAGAACCCGTCAAGAGTTGTATTCACGGAAACAAGTGTTAGTTACATTAGCATTTATTACAGTAGCGGGTGAGTTAGCGGTGAGTTTATGCCCGGTATTGTGATAATTATTACAATACCGCTAAATTTATCCACTGGTCTAACAATTATAATTGTGACACTTAAGACAACAGTGGATACAACTAAATAAAGTGACATTTATCGTTTTTCCTTCAGGTGTTTGGTTTAGCTCCTGATGGAGGAAATCAGTCGCGATTGGGTTTTTTTTGGGGTGGGTGGGGGGTTATGTTTTTGCTGCTCTAACTCTTCATCATCATCCTCTGCCATTGTGGTGTTTTGTTGTTGGTGTCTTCCTGAGCTGCTCCTCACGCTCACCTTCACGTCACCCATACAGCTGCTTCTTCTTGACACATTTTCAAACAGGGTCATGTCCGTCACACTAACACGTTTGACTTTTTGTCGTTTCTTTATGTGCATTAAGTTTCATTCAGAGCTGCTCTGTGGGACCATTCCTTTGTTTCTTTTTTTTGTATTTTGTTTTGTTTTTGTTTTCCTGTCCACCTCTTCAGCTGTCTCCCTCTCATTTCCACTCCTCTACTGGGTTGTACACGCCACCATTTGAACAGCAGGTGGCAGACTCCTCTCAGTAAGCCACAGCTGAGCTCAAGCAGGACTCAGCGACTTATACGAACACCAAACAAAAGAGGATCTTCGGTGCAGCCGCAGTTGGACTCTGCCTTAGAAAAAAAGACTTTGTTTTTACTCTGGAGGGAGAAATCTATGCTAATGTGCTAACACATATCTGGATGTCTGACTACATCTCCCATCAGCCACCTGGGCTCAGCCCAGCCTCCAGCTGCATTTTCACAATTTTCTTCTAGCCCGGCCTGTTTGTAAATGTGAGGACGTGTGTGTACATCTCTGCGTCTATGGTCATTAACTCATAAACATCTCGGTATGTGTTGTTAGTTTTTAATCAATGAATGATTTGTTTGTACATATAACTCTTGTTTGTTGAGTTGAATGTGTTACTGTAGTGATTGTGGTGTGTTTGATTGACAGGCGGGGAGCTTTTTTAAGTGCAGCAACCGCCACTGGAGGATTCAAGTCCCGCCCCTCACCTAGCTAATGTCTGTTTTGTTTTTGTTTATTTAGCATATTGACACTATCAGAACAAATAATTTTGTTGGTTTAAAATGTTTTAATTATTCACATCTCTTGTTTATCTTACAGTGAATAAATAATTGTCTTTTGAGAGGACATTTTCAGTCCAGATGCTAGCTAGCAAAGACGGCGGGACTTTGTATCTCATCATGAAAACGGTTCGAATTGAATCGATGCACTTTGCAGCAATTGAATGAGTGAATGTTTTCTTATTTTTTTAAATAATCACTGTGTAGCAATGACAAACAAAAGCAGGCGATTTTTCCTCTGCTTAATAGTTTTATATACTTTTTTTATAACTTCTAGCAATGACAAACTTTGTTTTCTTATTTTTTTAATTTTTTTTTTTTGCATGATCATTGAGTTAATTTCCCCACTTCTTTTCTTTATAGCCTCAGTCATAGTTCAGTTGACGCACCACAGCTAATATTAGCTAACTGTGGATCCACGTCATCACCTGAACAATTCTTTTTTTTTTTTTTTTTAATTTGTAAAGCTGTGAAATGTACACAATGACGCTGTAGACGACGTTACTTGAGTTTTAGCACTATCGTCTCATTTTCCACTTACGCTGAGTCATCCCGCTGCTGAGTGGTTCAGGCGGGGGATGCACAGTGGCACAAGTTAAGCTATCTGCTTTAGCAATTAACAGTTACTACATTTTGCATAACTGTCTTCAGATCAGCTTTTTGTGGGTCTGTGTGGATGTTTGTGGCGTCTTTTGACAGATTTATCAGGTAACTGGTTATTATTAATAGTAGTTTCCCTCACTGCAAACACATTAAACCAGACAAAAACAAAATTGTATTATTCTGTCTTCAAAGGCATGAAACTGAGCAAATACTTGCTTTGATCCTGGTAACTTGCATTATAATTACATCAAACCACTTCCTCGGCACAGAAAACCAGCTAACTGTTTATGAATGGAAACAAAGGTGTTGCAGAAATAATATACGACATGAAACACTCATTTATACTGAAAAAAGGTTTCACTTAAATGCCACCCACAGCAATAAAAAGTGACTTTAGAAACTAATCTTTTATTAAGATTGAAAAGACGTTCTGGCAAATTCGGGATACAAACATTTATTGTGTGATTTTAAACTCTTGTGGTTGTTTACTTATCTTAGCTGCAAACTGTTTGAATCATCAACTTCCATCCAGGGGAAAAAAAAAATCTGTTGTTAAAACAGTTTTTAATTCATATTTGGGGGGGGGGGACAACTTTTTACTTAATTTTCAAACTGTGGCTGGACACCTCCAAAGTCTGCTTTGATAATTGAACAAATTGAAGTCACGTGGTGCTGCCACCAAGTGATCCAGAAATGCAACTACAACTTGGCCTCCGCTTGGGGAATCTATTGTCTTTTTGTTTCCTTCTTTTCTTCAATTATGACACTTTGTGATTGTGTAAACAGTATATATCCATTGTTATGCTTCTGGAGCACCAACCTTAAAGCTGTACGGCCTTTCAAACTGTCAAAATTTCAAGTATTAGGATGTCTGTTTATTTTTGTAACATATTGCAAAATTACAGCTCATTTCAATGAAAACATATTTCTGGGGGGGAATTCCATAACTAATATTGCCTTTTCTTTCATCACCATCGTGCAGATGAACTGCAGAAGGAAGCGCATTGGTGCACGTGTGAGGTTTTGACCTGACCCACTTGCTTGATGCACACTAACATCACATAAGATGTCTTGTAAATCACGTAAGAGGTGTTATCTCGTTGTTTCAAAGATAGTTTTTAGATTTCTTTACTCTATGTAGTCGCAGTGTCCTTCCCAACATCCGCCTGCAGCCCCCACGTGATCTGTGATGTCACTACCAAAATAGGTTATGGCATCTGATCACTTGAATTTCTCTCCTTCAGGGTCGAAATTCTAAATGGTTTCCAGACAGCCAGAATTTTGATTATATTGCCAAATAATATTATGAATCTCTTATTTAAATGCTAAGGAATAAAATTA
The DNA here is from genome assembly GCF_902500255.1 of Thalassophryne amazonica. Lineage (NCBI taxonomy): Eukaryota > Metazoa > Chordata > Actinopteri > Batrachoidiformes > Batrachoididae > Thalassophryne > Thalassophryne amazonica. Next base: position 14,636,494 of record NC_047112.1, read on the forward strand.
TAGTGGTGCCAAAGAAAATTCTTTAATTATAGTAGGGAAGCTTGAATCTTCGACTGGACTGGGTTGCTTGACACGAGGACGTTTCACTTCAAATCACAGAAGCTTCCTCAGCTAAAATTCTTGCTCTGGAAGTCTGACTTCTGTCTGACCCTTGTCGAGAAGAACTTGAGGAAACATCCTCGCATCAAGCAGCCCAGTCCAGTCGAAGATTCAAGCTTCTCTACTGTGGAAACCACCTGGACAACTGAGAGCCTTCACAGAAACATTTAATTACTTCAAAAAACCAAGAGGCTGTACAGCTTTAAATTACGCTATTAGGAATGCATTTATTATTTTTGAAGAACCTCATCTGAACTGAAAGCCCAAAGCAATGACTGTTTATGAATGAGGCTATAAATAGATACAGTAGTGTTCAGAATAATAGTGCTATGTGACTAAAAAGATTAATCCAGGTTTTGAGTATATTTTATGTTACATAGGAAACAAGGTGCCAGTAGATTCAGTAGATTCTCACAAATCCAACAAGACCAAGCATTCATGATATGCACACTCTTAAGGCTATGAAATTGGGCTATTAGTAAAAAAAAAAGAAAAGGGGGTGTTCACACTAATAGTAGTGTGGCATTCAGTCAGTGAGTTCGTCAATTTTGTGGAACAAACAGGTGGGAATCAGGTCTCCCCTATGTAAGGATGAAGCCAGCACCTGTTGAACATGCTTTCTCTTTGAAAGCCCGAGGAAAATGGGACATTCAAGACATTGTTCAGAAGAACAGCGTAGTTTGATTAAAAAGTTGATTGGAGAGGAGAAAACATACGCAGGTGCAAAAAATTATAGGCTGTTCATCTACAATGATCTCCAATGCTTTAAAATGGACAAAAAAACAAAAAAACAAAACTGACGCGTGGAAGAAAACGGAAAACAACCATCAAAATGGATAGAAGAATAACCAGAATGGCAAAGGCTCACCCATTGATCAGCTCCAGGATGATCAAAGACAGTCTGGAGTTATCTGTAAGTGCTGTGACAGTTAGAAGATGCCTGTGTGAAGCTAATTTATTTGCAAGAATCCCCCCAAAGTCCCCTGTTAAATAAAAGACGTGCAGAAGAGGTTGCAATTTGCCAAAGAACATCATGGATCAATTTGGATATGTCAAAATACTTGAAGAGGTCATGTTGTCTTGTGCTGAAGAGGACATGCCCTTGAAATGGGTGTTTCAACAAGACAGTGACCCCAAGCACACTAGTAAACGAGCAAAATCTTGGTTCCAAACCAACAAAATTAATGCCTCGCAGATGTGAAGAAATCATGAAAAACTGTGGTTATACAACTAAATACTAGTTTAGTGATTCACAGGATTGCTAAAAAAGCAGTTTGAAGATATAGTTTTGAATTTGTAGCGTCAACAGCAGATGCTACTATTATTGTGAACACCCCCTTTTCTACTTTTTTTTTACTAACAGCCCAATTTCATAGCCTTAAGAGTGTGCATATCATGAATGCTTGGTCTTGTTGGATTTGTGAGAATCTACTGGTACCTTGTTTCCCATGTAACAATAAGAAATGTACTCAAAACCTGGATTAATCTTTTTAGTCACATAGCACTACTATTATTCTGAACACTACTGTAAGTGGGACATTAAATTATTTTTTAAAATAAAATTCCTGCATCTAGGTGCCACTTTTTTGTAAGATCACAATAAAAACAGTCACACTTATCAGAGCCTCAATGTCACTGTGTGGAATCAGTTGCAGGCATCTGTCAACGTGTCTGCAGAGTGAAATTTCATTTAATCAAGTCATCACTCTTAAATAGCCAGAACTGTACAAATCTTCACTTTCCCTTCTCCAGGTGGATCTGCTGCCTCGTTATTTCAGTGATGCATCGCCACACACACTGCTGTCATTTTGAATTAATATGCAAAAACATAAGGAATGCGAACAGATTAGCTTTAGGACGATAAAGTATGAATGTGCTTTACTGAGGCTCACTGCGTTGAAAAAAAAAAATCTTTTTTTTAAGCATCGGGTCCAAATGTTTGTACATCTCACATTCCTTCTCCTCACGTGTCAGAGTAATAATTTTTTTTTTTTTAAATCAGTATCCAGTCACAGTGAACAGAACCACTGCAGGTAGAGTGTTTTTTTTTTTTTTTGCAACATTTTGTGAACATGTCAAGTCCGTGTACATCTTATTACCATGTTTGGCTGTGTTGTAACGACCAGTGGCAGTACTTGTTTTCCATGTTGTGACATCTTTTAGTTTGAATGTTGTTAGACACTTTGTGAATAAAATCCCCCCCCCGAGATATTGTTCTAATAAAACACGCAACAATGCCAAAAAAAAAAAAAAGTTAAAAGTCTGAGAACAAGCTGTTTAAATTTTGGGGTGAAGAACTGAAATGTTTTTGATGTGATTACAGTCTGATTTGATGTCTGCAGAAGTAAAAACTGAAGAATGTTTTGAGTTGTAAGAACAGTCAAGTTTTTGGTGATTAATAGTTTATTTAAAACGGTGACCTTATATTTTCTAATACAAAAAATGTGATTTCATACATTTCCTTACACGTTCTTACAGTTCCACAGATCAAAACTCATACTTATTTAATCTTAGTGCAGTGTCATGATATAACATTAAAATTTATCTTTTACAGTCAGTTTTCTACAGGAAATATATGTACAGTCCACTATTAACATTAATGCTTAAAATATATGTACACCTTTAGACTTGTGTGCTATCATACCCGCAGTTGTTCATTTGAATTTATTCAGAAACATGTTCGTGTGGCCCAACCCTCAACACAAGACTTAAAGGGGTCACTTTGTCTAAAGTCTTTTTTTTTAATCTATGCTTTACTGTTAAATATGGTTGTAATTTCATGTTAAAATCATCAGTTAGACAAATCTGTCTGAATGTAAAAGTAACCTGCATATGTCACATTTAGGGCTAACATGGCTACACATGGTCACAAAAGTCCGTAGACTCTCTTCTGGCAGACACGCCCACAAAAGACACCTTACCTTCGTGTTTAAGTGCATTTTGGGGATACCAACTTTAATTAATGCCTATTAAACCACCCAGTGATGTTATTAACAGACTGAACAAGTTTATACTACCACCCTTTCAAAACTATATGAATATTAACACACACACAATGAAATTAAAAATTCTGACAAAATTTCATCTGACAAAGTGGTTAAAAACCTTCACTTGTTTATCTTCCATAGTATAACACAAGTATGATTATTCATATTAAATTTATGTTCCACATGAATGCAGCCAATGAATACAGCTAACTAATGAATATTGTGTGTGGGTGTGTGTGTATCTATATATCTATATATATAGATATATAGCTAGATAGATAGAATAAATTTGAATTACAGTATGTTTATTATATGTACATACAGTGCACATAAAATTACAGTAGAAATCTATATCATAATTATACATACTATAGCAGTTTTACTATATTTACTTACTCTTATTAAAACTTTCCAATCAGGTGAAATTTAATTTGTGAAAGAGGTCACATCAGGTTACACACACGCTGTGAATGCAAGACTGTCATTAAATCCCGTTATTTGCGTACAGCAAACAGCTACATTTCAAATATATCAAATCCAGCATTTTGACGCCACGCTGATAATTTACTGTCACACATTTTCCCCATAAAATTACCGTGCAACGAGCAACAAAATTGCAATTCACAAATACCACTCATTTTGAAAAACCTTATTTTCAGAGATGACTATTAATTTAACAACCAATTGTGGCAAAAAAGCGTTTCTGGTGGTCGCTGCTTCAGATCTCTTCAGGTCTTGATGATTTCTATGACGTACGAAGAACTGAAGCATCTCGTTTCGACCTGACAGGATCCAAAGGGTCACTGGTTATGTACTCGCTAAGCCTATGAAGTTCTTATCTGCTGGTTTAGGAGAGTTCTTAGAAAGTGTTTGGCAACTTATTCCTGAAGTTCCATATTTGCAGTATTTCACTCGAGCTGTGAAACTTGTAACTGTTAATATAAATGGTAAATGGATTGCATTTATATCGCTTTTCCATCTGCAGCAGACACTCAAAGCGTTTTACAATAATGCCTCACATTACTCCGATGTGAGGCTGCTGCCATACAAGGTGCTCACTACTAGGGCAACTAGGGGATTAAAGACCTTGCCTAAGGGCCCCTTAGTAATTTTACAGTCAGGCTGGATTTGAACAGAGGATCTTCTGGTCTCAAGCCCAACGCCTTAACCACTAGACTATCACTTCCCCTGTATATTTTAAAAAGTTTTTTAAACATGTTGGAGCATTAGCTTTTAGAAAACAGTCAGGTTGTGTGTCTTATCATTTAAACCGCTGACATCGGGCGATTCTCTGTGCATTTGAGTTTAGAACATTTTTTAAAAGTTGGTGTTTCACACAAATGTAACAAGTTGTTCTTCCACACCAAAAAATGGCGGTAGTGAGTCAAAGTGGGAGATGACAGGAAGTGAAATTCTGGCCCCCACCAAGTAAGAACCAGAGAATGACGATACGAATTGAACACGAATCAAAAAATAAGAATTAAGTATTAATAATTTCTGACCTTCCTGTGATTGACACCTCCCTAAAGTTATTTTCTTAAACGATACGAGTTATATTATCTCTGTTCAATGTTTCTTCTAATGGCATTTGTCTCAAAGTATCTGAGAAAAGCTTTAAAAAACAAACCTTTATAGAATTTAGCTAGCTACGCTCTGTTAGCTGTATCGCGATGTTTGAGATTTTTCGCAGGTTTAAAAGTGTCCATCCGAAGACATTCCCTTAAAAGTAAATCAGTGCTACATCATGACTGCTGGCGCTGCTAATGGCCACGCTGAAAATGGCGTAGAACATCGTGCCGCATCACACGGTGATGGAACGAACCGTTTCTGATCTGTGCTTCAGTCCGCGCTCTGCGCGTTCCTGGTTCGGTTGTAGCGGGTGCCCGCTGCACGTTCCACGAGAAGCGTCTCAAGGCCGTGTCCTCGTTTGCATGTCGTCATATCGAGGTGGGCGGGGGCTCCAGTTTCCGCGATAATGCAGTGAGGATCAGTGTGAATTTACTGTAGCGATCTGATTGGTTGACTGCGGCGCCACGGCTTCCCCACAGCAGCCGCAGCTGGACGTCCGTCTTAAACACTTCCAGCAGGTCTTCGTCAAGTTGAATCCTGGACACACCGACACATAAACCAGCTTATTAACAAACAAGCACCTATTGTGCTTAAAACAGATTTTTTTTTTTTTTTTTTTACCTTCTAAAGCCTTCTGCGCATTAGCTGTGTAGCTCTGTGCATTTTCTGCCATATCACGGGCAGCCTCAAGGTGGCGCAGCATGATATCACAACCCTGGTCACTGGTTTCCCAAAGCTCCGCCCCCTCTGGTGCGATTGATGGACGCTCATCAGTGTGAGGAGGGGCAGCCGGAGCGGGATGCAGATGACAGACGAGGAGGAAGCTGCAGGACAAATGAAGGGCGACGTATGAGGCGGGAGAAGGCTTATGTTCATAATGACGGCGGACGTACTGATGCGCTGACTACAGACTGTACCTGTGCCCTCATAGAGGTTTTTGTAGAAAGGTTTGAGCGTTTTCTCATAGCTGATGGCGGTCTGTGTGTAGTTCCTCCGTAGAGCCGTCCACGTTTCCTCCAAACGGCTGATCTGCACAAATAAAATGAATATATTACAATCATTTGGCGGCAGGATTTCTCAAAAACTCAACTTGCGTCAAAATTTTATTACATGAAGGCAGATTCTGGTCATTTTTCATTCATTAATTTACTCATTTCATGTCGTGAAGTCATGTTGAAATCCCCGCCCTTTACGGAATCCCTGATAAGATATCTCAGACATCAGAGCGTTTATTATAACAATATGGCGAGAGCTGTCACCCCAGATGGTTGAAACCGAGTCATCTGTGGCATCCTGCAAGGAGACACACTGGCTCCCTTCCTTTTTATTATAGTACTGGATTACGTCCTCCAAATCTCACTGGATGTTAACAACAACAAAGGGTTACTCATCAAACATAGAATGAGCTGTAAACACCCAACGACATACATCACAGATCTTGATTACGCCAATGATGTTGCCATCACGCCCTGGAAGACGCAGCAGGACATGTTGGGCTGCACTGCAACTTCTCCAAGACAGAATTTATTTCTACCATAAGTAACTCCTCCTCCTCCATCTCTGTTAAAGCTGGTGTGCCAATCAAGCATGTTGATGTCTTCAAATACCTAGGCTCATGGATTATGGACTCTGGGAAGAACTTTAAGACCCGCAAGCACAGGCTTGGGTAGCAAGATGGACCAAATCTGGTTATCAAATCTCTAAAACAAACTGATCCAATTGATCTATTCAGGACAGTCATAGAGCCGATTTTGAAAGTACGGCTCAGAAACCTGGACGCTTAACGCCAGACTACACAAACCTGTAGATGGCTGCTGTGCAGATCTCCTCAGAAGGACAGAGAACCTTTCATGGTCCTCACATCCCACACTCAGGCAAATAAACGGGGACACCAGCAGCAGCTTATTCAACACCGGGATGAATTTGCTGGTCATTGCTTCAGAGTTAATTTTATGGAAGCCATCAAGGAAAAAGGAAACTTTCCTTCCCTGATCTCATCAGTCGTGACTCAGGAATCGACATGGAGGATCTGGGAGCAGCCATGGGTTACCGCGACTGCTGCTGTTAGGTTGTGTGTTGTCTCTCAGCTGCAGCAGACAGATTATGAGTTTTCATTTGTTTCTTCGGTGTGAAACAGCCCCCCCCCCCCACATTTCCACTCAGCGGCATGTAATCACAGGACTTGTAGGAGACAAGTTCTTCAGTGTCTTCTGTTACCTGCGGTAGGTCCAGAGCTTTCATCAGGGCCGTGAACGCGAACAGGTCGACCACCGTGTACTTCAGCTCCAACGCCACAAGGATGATGCGGTTTAACGTGGCGGCCCGCTCCTCCACGCTCCCTGTGCAGCCCAGAATATCCACAGCAACGCCGATGGCCATGGTGTGGTGCCTAGGACACGGAGGAGGAGGGAGGACAGATGATGTCATATTTGTGTCTGTTTTCTGACATTTCTAACTTGATTATCAATCAATCAATAAACTTTTTTTTTTTATATAGCGCCAGATCACAACAAACAGTTGCCCCAAGGCGCTTTATATTGTAAGGCAAGGCCATACAATAATTATGTAAAACCCCAACGGCAAAACGACCCCCTGTGAGCAAGCACTTGGCTACAGTGGGAAGGAAAACTCCCTTTTAACAGGAAGAACCTCCAGCAGAACCAGGCTCAGGGAGGGGCAGTCTTCTGCTGGGACTGGTTGGGGCTGAGGGAGAGAATCAGGAAAAAGACATGCTGTGGAGGGGAGTCAGAGATCAATCACTAATGATTAAATGCAGAGTGGTGCATACAGAGCAAAAGAGAAAGAAACAGTGCATCATGGGAACCCACCCAGCAGGCTAAGTCTATAGCAGCATAACTAAGGGATGGTTCAGGGTCACCCGATCCAGCCCTAACTATAAGCTTTAGCAAAAAGGAAAGTTTTAAGCCTAATCTTAAAAGTAGAGAGGGTGTCTGTCTCCCTGATCTGAATTGGGAGCTGGTTCCACAGGAGAGGAGGCCTGAAAGCTGAAGGCTCTGCCTCCTATTCTACTCTTACAAACCCTAGGAACTACAGTAAGCCTGCAGTCTGAGAGCGAAGCGCTCTATTGGGGTGATATGGTACTATGAGGTCCCTAAGATAAGACAGGACCTGATTATTCAAAACCTTATAAGTAAGAAGAAGAATTTTAAATTCTATTCTAGAATTAATAGGAAGCCAATGAAGAGAGGCCAATATGGGTGAGATATGCTCTCTCCTTCTAGTCCCCGTCAGTACTCTAGCTGCAGCATTTTGAATTAACTGAGGCTTTTTAGGGAACTTTTAGGACAACCTGATAATAATGAATTACAATAGTCCAGCCTAGAGGAAATAAATGCATGAATTAGTTTTTCAGCATCACTCTGAGACAAGACCTTTCTGATTTTAGAGATATTGCGTAAATGCAAAAAGCAGTCCTACATATTGTTTAATATGCGCTTTGAATGACATATCCTGATCAAAAATGACTCCAAGATTTCTCAGAGTATTACTAGAGGTCAGGGTAATGCCATCCAGAGTAAGGATCTGGTTAGACACCATGTTTCTAAGATTTGTGGGGCCAAGTACAATAACTTCAGTTTTATCTGAGTTTAAAAGCAGGAAATTAGAGGTCATCCATGTCTTTATGTCTGTAAGACAATCCTGCAGTTTAGCTAATTGGTGTGTGTCCTCTGGCTTCATGGATAGATAAAGCTGGGTATCATCTGCGTAACAATGAAAATTTAAGCAATACCGTCTAATAATACTGCCTAAGGGAAGCATGTATAAAGTGAATAAAATTGGTCCTAGCACAGAACCTTGTGGAACTCCATAATTAACTTTAGTCTGTGAAGAAGATTCCCCATTACATGAACAAATTGTAATCTATTAGACAAATATGATTCAAACCACCGCAGCGCAGTGCCTTTAATACCTATGGCATGCTCTAATCTCTTAATAAAATTTTATGGTCAACAGTATCAAAAGCAGCACTGAGGTCTAACAGAACAAGCACAGAGATGAGTCCACTGTCCGAGGCCATAAGAAGATCATTTGTAACCTTCACTAATGCTGTTTCTGTACTATGATGAATTCTAAACCTGACTGAAACTCTTCAAATAGACCATTCCTCTGCAGATGATCAGTTAGCTGTTTTACAACTACCCTTTCAAGAATTTTTGAGAGAAAAGGAAGATTATGAGGGAATCATGTTTTTTGTAACTTAATCTGACCACAGAAGGAATATGTGCTCATTCCAGGGAGCAGCAGACGGGACAGAGAAATAAAGTAGCGCAAGTTTAAGTTCCGTCCAGGCTGATGCCATGCAGCCGTGTTAGTGAATGGAGATCAAATAACTGATTTGAATAATCTTTTTCTTTTGCCTGATCTACCAGATCAATCCACTGTTCTCTCCATAGTGATTTTGAGGGCTTTCCCCTACAACTGTCCAGGCCCGGCAGCCTGCCAGGCCTGGAAGCTGGCAAAGTAATAGAAGCAAGTCGAGAGTTGCTGCAGCTGACTCTGTTGGTTTATGGTTCTGCTGCTGCAGGCACTGAGTGAAATATGTAAAGCTTCTGCTGATAACGCCTATTCCCGAGTAACTTTCAGAATAAAAGCACTTTAACATCAAACCAGTGCAGTGAATTGTTACTGTGAAAATTACTGCATCACTATGCTGTACTAACATTTGTGAGCTAAAACAGCTTAGCTCTCTCTAAAGTTCTCTAATAAAAACCAACATAAATGAAACATTTTGTCTGGAACTCACTGCGAAACATTTCATGGCCAAAATACAACTAAGGATGCAAATAAGGATTAATTTCTCAATTAGTTGTTGGGTCCATAAAATGTGAAAAATAGCTAACAATGTTTTTGAATAACCAAGATGATGTCTTCAAATGTCTTGTTTTGTCCACAGCCCAAAGATATTAGATTACTGGTAGACAGGAGTAAAGCAGCTAGTAACATACACCCCAAAAAAATATTCATATTTAAGAAGCTGAAATCAAACAATTTGGATTTATTATTTTTTTACTTTTTTTTTTTTTAAATGATTAAAAAAAAAAATCTAGTCTGGACAAACTTTCCGTAAGTAATGAAACTAAAAAAAAATAAAATATATATATATATATATATATATATATATAAAATTGGCTAAATATTAAAATGTTTAACCAGTAGGGGGCAGCTCTGTGCTCATTTAAGATTGAAAACTATTTGCAAATTCTTTTAATATTCTCAGCTGTGATCATGTCTATATAAAACTATATTTATTCATATTTAAAATGATTTATTTCTTTATTTTTGATGTTTGATAAGGGACCTTTTTAAAACTCATGAAAGATAAAGTGGCTCTTTTTTATGCACCAAAATGCAGTGTTTCAGCATTACCACAGGTTGAGGTTTAAATTTTTCGTCTTTGTTTTGGCACCTTTCCATCAAGTCGAGTCTCAGCTGTCGGCCGTGCGGCAAAGTCACCAGCTCCAGGCCAGAGGCCACGCCCATTTGACCTTTAAGCTCCGGAGACAGGCCGAGTATCCTGGCAACCTGAAAGAAAGATCTGAAATGAACTATTGCATTCAGTTCAGGATCATCCTGTCTGGGGTGATTTCGTTTTGGTGAGCGTGCGTTTGTATTGGATGGCGCTGATGATTATTGCATCAAGCGACAGCAAGAACATTAATTCTGCAGCATAAAGAGGATCTGCAAACCAGAACCTCCACATCACACGTGTCCTTTACGCATGTAAAGTTTGATGTTCAACAATATCACCGTGCAAACGACCCTTTTTCTATTAAATGATGCAGAATGGAGTACAATTACAAAATGATTTTTTGTTGTTTTAAAGCTTCCATCTGCAAGGAGATGATGCTTTCTGCTGAGCAAAAAAAAAAAAAATCACAATACCTCGTTTAAGAGGCGACCAAAGACTTCTGCTCATTAGACCACAATTAATCATTTAATCTGGATCATTTCATCCAGATGGGTAACCCCCCCTCCGCCCCTTTCAGGATTACACACGTATCTGTAGATAAATGTGTTTGTGGAGTTTGGTCCCAGAAGATACACTGTTTGGTGCATCTCATTTTAAACCAATTGACTTTTAATTATTTGGTTTCTAATGTATGTGTGTGTGTGTGTGTGGGGGGGGTCCTGCAGCATTGTGGGTAGCACACGGGTAGCACACTCGCAAAGGGTGTAAGATATGTGCCAAAAATCAACACACAGATTTCCAACAAATCCTCTGTGATGATGCCAAGAAAGTGGGAGAACCTGAAAGAATTAATTTTTAGGTTTATAAAATGTAAAATGGATTTTAAAAAGAAGCATTTAAAGCTACAATGTGTAGGATTTATTGCCCTCTGGTGGTGAGGTTGCAGATTGCACTATGACACTGCCAGTGATGAGTTTGTTTCTCTTCATGTTTTTGTTCCTGTGGTGGCGGCGGTTTCATGCTACCTTTTCTTCTCTTGTGATAAGCAACATGGGTGATCTTTCTTTTTTTTTTTCATAAAAATTCGAGTTTGCAAACTTGTTAGCTTGCACAAGCAAGCAGGTGACAGTGTACAGAGGAGCAACCGCTGACTCATTTTTTTTTTCAGTCCTATGTCTGTACCTCAAAGGGCAGCGTAATATGTTTTTTTTATTTTGGGCTACTTGGTCAACATGGCGGCCTGTCACTCTCGTTCAAACCTATGGTCTGTTTACAGTCACCAGTTCAATAAATGTTCTTGTCTTTGGATGTGAGAGGAAGCTGGAGCACCTGAAGGGAACCCAACATGCAAACTTCACCTATTAAGGACCAGGCGGGAAACGAATCCAAGATGTTCTCGCTGTTGCGCGGCAGTGCTAACCACAAAGCCACCTTGTTCTGTTTACACTAGTTAATGCCACGAAACCCAACACACTGTAGCTTCAAAGATAAGTTCTACAAAACAGTCTATCAAATATACAAGGTCTATTAGATAAGAAACCAACACTTTTATTTTTTTTAACTATATGGATTTGAATGACGTGCGATTACACCAATCATGCTTGAACCTTCGTGCGCATGCGTGAGTTTTTTCACGCATGTCGGTGACGTCATTTCCCTGTGGGCAGGCCTTGAGTGAGATGTGGTCCAGCCCTCTCGGCTGAATTCCTTTGTTTCACACGCTGCTCGAGACGGCGCGCGTTGCTTTATCAAAATTTTTTCTGGACCTGTGAGGAATATCTGAGTGGACACTATTCGAGAAATTTAGCTGGTTTTTGGCAAAAAGTTTAACAGCTGATGAGAGATTATGGTGTGTTTCTGTCGCTGTAAGGACTTCCCACGGAGCGGGACGTCGCGCAGCGCTTCCAGGGGCCGTCGTCGGCCTGTTTTGACCTGAAAACATCCTAATTTAAGGCTTAATTCCAGGAAGTCGTGAGAGAACAGAGAAGATTCAGAAGAGGCCGGCATGAGGACTTTGTGGACATTCCACTGTTTAAGGACATTTTGTAATGAAAGACGTGCGCGCAAAATCTGTGTGCGCCGCGACAGGAAAAACACCTCCGTGTCAAAAACCATTTGTAAAATTCAGGCGGCTTTTGATGGCTTTCAACAAGTGAGTAACTGAGAAATTGTTTAACAGCTTGGGCATGTTCCAACTTGCCCGTTAAGGTTTCCAACAAAGGTGTTTTTCCTGTCGCGACCCGACATGTGACTCTGCCCGCACGTTCTTTCATTACAAAATGTCCGTTAACAATGGAATGTCTGAATAAACTCCTCATGCCGACTTCTTCTGAAAGTTCTCTGTTCTCTGACGACTTACTGGGTCAACAGAGCCTGAAATGTGGAAGTTTTCAACTTGAAACGGCGAGACGCTGCCGCCTCGAAGCGCAGATCGCCGTCAGGCGCCGTGGGCCGTCCTTAAAGCGACACTACCAGACCAAAATCTCTCATCAGCCGTTAAAATTTTTTACGAAAACCAGCTGAATTTATCGAATGGTGTCCACTCAGTTGTGCCTTACAGCTTTTGAAAAAATTTTGATCAAACAAAGCAGCAGTCTCTGAGCCATTCCTAAACAATGAAAAAATCGACGAGAGGGTGGGCGACTCCTCACTCAAAGACTGCCCACAGGCGAATGACGTAACCGACAAGTGTGAAAAAACTCTCGTATGCCCACGAGGGTTCAAGCATGTCTGATGTAATCACACGTGATTCAAATCCATATGGTTTTTGAAAAAAATAATAAGGTCGGATACTTTTATCACAGACCTCGTATTTGGACCTAATAGGATCCAGTTCTTGAATTGGCTCCTTGCTACAAAAACAAGGTGCCAACCACCCAAAGCGTGGGGCGTGTACCTGGCAGTCTGCCATCAGTAGGTGTCTGGCGATGCTGTGGTGATTGTGGCTGAGCAGCAGCTCCTTCACTTTCTTCAGAACAACCATTTCCAGCGGTTTGTTCTCCGCCGGCAGCAGCCGAGATCCAAAATCTGCTGGACGGAAGGTGGACTCTGTTTCCACCACGGGAAGCTTGAACCTACGCCTTTGCTTTTCCCTCTTTTTGTGTTCCTCCTCCTCCTCCTCCTCTTCTTCCTCCTCGCTGGTGTTCTCTAAGGCTTTGATGGCGTGATGATAGGAGCTTCTGTCAAGTGCTCTCTCTTCCTCCCCTCTTCCTCTCTCGCTCTCTCTCCTCAGTCTCTCCACATAGCTGGAGAGGGGGAGTGGCAGCTGAAGTTTGGGGGTGTGGTCTGTAACAGGGCTGGCAGGACATGGCTCCGCCCACTCCAGCGAGCTGTCAGGCATCTGTTCTGCCGGGTTTGGCTGTAGCCGCTCGGTTCGACCCGTAGTGTCTTCAGCTGGTGAAACTACGGAACCAGGGGAGCCATGAATGTCCAGAGGGCGGAGCTTATGCTGGAACTTCAGTTGTTTGACTGGAGGAGGCGGCGGCCCCGTGATCGCTGTGGAATAAACACAAAACCAAAAAATTATATGACTTCAGAGCACAAACTAAGCTCAGTCAAACATTTAGGTGAAATTTTGAGAATTTACTATTATTATTATTTTTAGTCACAATTTTGGTATTCAGCAAAAAGCTACATTTTAGCTGTGAAAACAGTTTTGCAGAACCCTAATTTTCTGCCAATGTATTCAAATAATGCATTCATAATTCACCTTTTATGGAAAAAAAAAAAAATCTATTTTGATCCATGTGGGTAAAAATTTGTGACAAGATGCCACCACACACTGAGAAACACCATTTCCCAGCATGCTGCACAAAGGTCAAAGGGCAGTGGCAGTTACCAACCAAATCTGTTACCAACATATAAACTTGTGTGAGATTCATGACGCTGAAAAATGACAAATCAACCTACTGTTCTTTATTGCCACCTAGTGGTAGAGGAGCATAATGATTTATCTTGCTGGCAGCCTGAAACGTGCTTTAATAACAATAAATAACATTCCATTTAATAACAATAATAAAAAATAATATGAATAATGATAACAGTAACATATGTAAATTTCTACACCTTATAGTAGAAATATTTTGGGACAAAAGTGAGATTTTCTTGATGTTTTATTTACACTTAAACTAAATCAGCTGCACCCTCTCATTGTGATTAATCTCAGTAATTTATTAATTGTATAGTGTGTCAGAAAATAGCAAGAAAATCCTTTTAGGTGTCAGGATGACTTCTTTAAATTGCATGTTTTGTCTGACCTAAATCCTGGGGACAGAAAAACAGATTATTTTGATATTTTCTCTTAAATAATTAAACATTAATAATTATTCAATCTACTGTCTACTTCCACCAATTGAGTAACAGATAAGTCAATACTAATATCTGCATATTCACATAATAAGAATAAAGTTACCGAACACATGCAAAGTAAAAATAAAGTGCAGCGGTGACTGATTACCGTCACTCCTCCGCACAGAATCTGGAGATGGTGTACATGTGGGGTGGAGAGGAGATGCAGCGAGGTGGGAGGAGCTGGAGGCGGAGTCCTGAGAGAGGAGGGGCTGCAGGCACGGCGGCCGAACCAACGGCACCTTACTGGGTTTGGGAGGCGGTTTAGGGGAGATCTGGCTGTCGGAGCCGCAGATGGCATGTCCTTAAAACGTAAAAAGAAATCAATCAATCAAATGTACTTTTGGCATCAAAATCACACACAGTCAAAGTTGCAGCAGCTCTCAGCTTGCTTCCATTACTGTTCCAGATTATAGACCCGGCCTGGACAGTTACGGGGGGAATCCCTCAAAATCACCACAGAAACAATCGCGGATTAACTACTTATTATCTGGGGTCTCGATCACCTGGTTCACACCATGTGGACTGACCTGCCAGAGGCTCCGTAGATCTCCGTGGAAATGAGGGGCTGAGAGCCGGCTCGCTGCCCGTCCGGAAGACTGGGGACTTGGAGCCGGGACTGGCGAGGTGAGGATCAGGATGGTCAGCAGGCTGATGGAGCTGTGGTTTAGAAGCTGGACAGGAAGTGGAAATAACAGAAAGAACTGATGAACATTCTCCAGTGGGCTGAGAAAAATAAAATACAATCCACACACACTTTTACTCACTGAGTGGGAGGAAACTCTCCGACTGGTGTGCCTTGAGTGGGCGTCGCCTCTCTTGGAGGTGATTGAGGCTTGCTGGTTGGCTGCCGCAACGATCCATCGACCTATTTAGGGAAAAAGTTCATGTAGTTGAATCAAAGGTTTTTTGTGGTGGTGTCAGATTTTTTTTTCCCAGCTTTTTTAGTTTCTGAATTCGTTTTCAGGTAATTTTCACCGAACGTTATTTGTCACTGGTTTCTGGCACTTGGTTTCTGACTGATAACTGAAAGACAAATAGGCAGAAAATTGGAACCTCCATCCAATTTTGGTGGTGTAGGTAAATCCATAAGAGAAAGATGAGAGTGACCTTTGAGATATAATGCAAAATGTACACCAAATGGACTTCTCAATGTTAAGTTTAAATGTTCACAAAATCCACAAACTGGGTCAGATCTGAATTAAACTTTGTCAGGTGATAGTGAGTGTCAGTCTGCACCTCACTTTCAAATATGAGAGTAATTGGGGCACGTTTGATTAAGATATAATGTAAAATATACATTAAATGGAGTTTTCAATGTTAAATTTAAATGGCCACAAAATCAGTAATCTGAATCAAATCTGGATCAAACTTTGTCAGTTGATAAAAGACCATACTACATAACATTCTCAAATATGAAATACATTCAATCTTTTCTGACAGAGTTATACATTTTTAGAAAATTCATTCAATGTTAAAGGATGGGGATTTTTCCAAGATTTTTCCTGACTTTGGCCTCTGAGCTATGACCTTGAAAATTGAATCAGTTCTTTCGTATCAGGATATAAATCTTCAGTAAAAGTTTCACAAGGATACATGATAAACTGTGGGCTCCAGGCTGTTCACAAACAGTAGAAAACATAATGTTGGCCAACTTCGTTGGCAGAGGTTAAAAACAATAAATGCTTTTATCTTGGAACTCTCTGATTCAAAAGGGCAAACGATGATAAAGTGATTTGTTGTTTTTAAACTGCCATCAATACAAAAATCAACTTGTCTGCAATTTTTTAAAGAAATCTCAATGTTTTAACTTTGGTTTTCGTGTAAATTTTTTATGTATTTTTGCACCGGACCTTGTAAAACTTCAGCTCTCAGAAGGTTTGTCGGTTTGTCTTTCAGCACGACTGTGTGAAAGGTTTTGGAGGAATCGGCTGTGATTCAACTGGTGGAATATCTGAGCTCTTATTTGACTGTCTAAATTTCAAGAAATTTGGACAAAGATGGTGCAAACAGAACAGAATTAACTTCTGCTGCTGATCTATCTGGGGCTATTTTCATCACACTGCTGCCAACACTTTAAGATTAAAAAAATGTTGGTTTGTGTGCGTACGTATGTGAGAACAACATAACAAAAAAAACCAAAAACATTCAAATCTGATTTGTGGCACTCATCTTCACAATTAATGATTGCGGTCACTACAGCCGGCAGTGTGAACAGAGCCTGATTCTACACTGACCTGAGGTGACCGTTTCGACCCATGATGTTGTCCTGACAGTGCACGCTCTCATGCACCGAGTGCGCATTCTCATGCGTGTGTCCGTTGGTAAGGTTGAGGCTGAGTCGTTTCTTACTCCGCCTCTCCTGCACCACTAGCCCCGCCTCCCTGTGGTTGCTCGTCAGCCTGAACTTCTCTTCCACGCAGCGTAGAGGCAAACTTCGGTTAATCGGCTGGAAGATAATCGCTCCGACCACCTAGAACATCAGACACAGAAGAATAAACATCATGATTAGGACAAAACATAAAACCCCTCAAACTGCACAATGGAAAGGAAGAGAAGAAGTGAAGATTCCATGACTCACCTGGGAGACGGGTTTCCTGTTCCCAACATAGTATCTTATGAGAGCAGGAATACTGTCAAAGCCTTCCCGATCCAACCGGTACTCCACTCTGGAGTAGGCCTCGTTCAGCAGCACCACCTGAACAATTTATTCATGTTTTGTTAGTCAGGTTTTCAGTCAGATAAATGGAATAATAATAATAATAAAAATAATAAAAACATTGGGTGGATTTATCTTACGAAGTAGGTTTTTTGAAAATTATAAATTCCAGTAGATTTTTTTGTTGTTTTTTTTTTCAATAAAACAAAATTATACAGTATTTTTTTCCAATTGTAGTGTTTTTTTTGTTTTTTTTAATAAAAATTAGAGTGGATTCTTTTTTAACAAAAACATGTAGACTGGAATTTTTTATTTATTTATTTTTGTAAAAACTTACAGTGTTTAATGATTTTTCCCCAATAAAAAATATAAAGTGGGTTTTAATTTTAAAGAAAAGAGTGAATTGTTTTTCCCAAATTAAAAATCATACAGCATAGATGGATTTTTTTTTAATTGTAGAGTGGATTATTCTATATATAGTGGATTCCCCCCCCCCCACATAAAAATTACAACATGCAAGGATTTTAAAATTAAAAAAGAATCTAATACAGTAGATTAAAAAACTTATTTTTAGTACTGTGTTTTGCTTTCAAATAAAATATAGTTTTTCCCCCAAATAAAAAATGATAGTGTTGATTTTTTTTCTTTTTTTTTTTTTCCTCAAGCAAAAATAGGGAATGGGTTTTTTATACTTGCAGTATGGATGGATTTGATTTGTTTGTAATTTAAATTATATTGTGTGGGGTTTTAAAATAATAATAATAAAAAAAACATACCACAGAAAGGTTTTTTTTTTAAAAAGGAAACTTATAGAAAAGATTTTCTCCCAAATAAAATAGGATTTTTTTTTTTTTTTTAAATTAGACACACTTAAAACATGAATGGATATTTATTTATTAAAAATTGCTGAGTGGATTTTTTTTTTCCAAGTAAAAGTTATAGAATGGATTTATTTTAATTAAAAAAAGTACACAGTGGATTAAAAAAATAGAAAGTGAATTGTTTTCAAATAAAAACTTAAATAAATTGACAGGATGAGCAAGCAGGCGACCCCCGTACTCATGGGTGCAGTTTGTTTTTTGCTGTTACCATAAAACAGGTTTACAGAATTATTACACTGCGGAGTTTTATTTTCTTACCTTCTTATTGATTTTAAAGTGCTGAGCTGCATTTCTCCACTGACACGTCAGAACATAACTGTCCGGACTGGAAAGAGAATCTCGGATCAGGAAATCTCCGTCACGCTGTACCAAGGTTTCAGCGATCTGGAACAACACAGACGTTACACACGGACACAGACGCAAACAGTGTTTGTTTATAGTGCCAACATTTAATTAAGTCGAACAATGACAGCTTGTTTTACTGTGAATGTCTTTATGAGCTCAGAGGTTATTCACGGGATGAGAGCTTTATTAGCTCTCATCCCGTTATTTATTCAGCGAGAACATTTCTGGGAACAGAAAATAAAGGCTTTTCGGTTTCAAGCCATGAAATAAAAACACCTCATACACCCTAAATGCGACATTCTCCCGTGTGGCGCCTTTTGATTTTCCATAAAATTGGCAAAATGTAAATGCTTATTCCAGTTAAGGGTCATGGGGTCAATCCCAGACATCATTGGACAAGAGACGAGGTACACCCTGGAGAACTGTGACAAAATTTACTGCAATGAAGTCCAGCTTTTTGTGGTATATCACAAAATTACAGCATATTTTATTGCTGTTAAAATATTTGTTTTGACGGGTTTCATGGCGATCTGAAGGTTCAAACTTTATGCTGCATTCAACAGAAATGCAGAATTTCAAACAACCAATTCAGAAAAATGCACAGACTCTTAAAAAAAAAAAAAGGTCATGATAAAATGTTAGTCTGCACGCTGACTCACAGCAGACCTGTGTGAGGGTCGTCTTCCCTGTCCAGCAGGTATCCAGCAAAAACGCTGCATGAAATATGTCTAGATTTTTTTGAGATCTTCCAACAGGATCACGTCACCTGTTTTTACAGTTTTGTGTGGGTGTTTTTTTTAAAGCATTTTTTTAGTTGCAATTCAAGGGCTACCAAATTTCTTTAAAAAGCTGACCAGTGTTGCCAGGTCAAATAGAATAGTTGCCAAGACAAATAAAAAAACTGTAGTTTCAAGCCTCATGTTATGATGGCGTGATACAGCCTCGATGTTAACATGTTAATAAAGGACATTCATTCATTCATCTTCTACCGCTTAGTCCAATTAAGGGTCGCGGGGGGCTGGAACCTATCCCAGCAGCCATAGAGCTCGAGGCGGGGTACACCCAGGACAGGACGCCAGTCTGTCCACAAACAGACAAACAAACACAGGCACACCCACACCTACGGACAATTTAAAGATCCCAATCCACCTAACCCGCGTGTCTTTGGACGTGGCAGGAAACCGGAGCACCCGGAGGAAACCCACACAAACACGGGGAGAACATGCAAACTCCACACAGAAAGGCCACGGGACTTGAACCCACAACCTTCTCGCTGTGAGGCAACAGTGCTAACCACTAAGCCACCGTGCTGCTAATAAAGGACATCACGTGTTATTTAACACACCGTTCAACAACACAACATCAAAAAATTTGCGACTGTAAGTGTATTGGCGCACGTGGACACGATTGGTGGTTGCTGATATGCTTTATTGCTAATTAGCCCTCAAATGACCGAATGGGGTCATTTATGACCGCGGGTGTATATTTTTGTGCACCATTTTTCTAATTTTAATCAGACAAAAAGTGAATAGATTCAATACATGGCAGCATTGAGGAGAACATAAAAAATAACACAAAACAAAAAAGAAAAACCCAAGTATTAAGAGCAGACTTGTTGAAACTTCCCCAGATCATCTATGATGTTCCCACCGAAATTGTGTGAGCTCATAACCTGTGTGGGTTAAAATCCTTAAATGTTCCCTGACAAGTTGAATTTTCATCATACGAGCATTAAAAGTGTGTGAAAACACCACAAAACAAAATTATAGTGGTTCCAAAGAAAATCTTTATGAATTAAAAAAATTTTTGAAAAGGACTACACCTTTAACTTCAGTGATGTTATCACAAGCTAAAAGTGCGTCTTTATCTTTATTTCAATCTCACTTTTGTGTTTTTACTGCCTCCCCGTCACACACAAACACAACCTCTGACACACAGATACAGACTTTAATTAAGTACGTGTTTGGATAGTTGATAATGAGAGTTTAGTTTAGCCAGAGGAAGCAGCTTATTAAAAAACAATTACGTCTCAGAGCTGCTTTCACACGGAGCACACAGACTCGCATTTAAACGCACCACAGAGAACACTGACCTCATGTCATAACCTCGGTTCTACTGCCGAAGTTATGACTTCAGCTGTAGTTGGCCTGAAGGCACAGCGTGTGTGGCGAAGCGGTCTAAGTATAGACCATCTGGTTCTGCAGGTTCTGAAGCAGGCTTTGAAAAGCTTGTGACTCATGACTCTGATTTATCTTTTACCTGTCTCGGTATCGCTCCGTGGTACCACGCATGGCTTCGGGGTTCCTCGCAGTTCATCTTCAGTTCTTCTTCCAGCTCTCTGCGCAGCTTCTCTGAGGGACAGTCCAGGATGAACTGATCTCTGGAGAACTGCAATCATAAAAACAAAAACCCTCAACACCTTCATCCATAAACATCATAAAAAGTGGAACTTGAGACTTGACTTGCGGCTTGTGCTGCAAAAACCTGAAAGTGACTCACTTCTACTCATGGCAGTTAACATTAGTCATTTCTCTTGATGTTTATACACTGAATTGAACATTTCTCACTATATCTCCAAGGCACGTGGGGGGGAACAATCATCACAGCTATCATGACCTGACTTGCATATTAATTAGGCCATGGGTCAGTTTGTGTAAAATTACAAAGGGTGGCTGAAAAGTTCTTCCTCCTATGTGATTATTTCAATAAACTAAACAAGATTCTCACATGAATCTCATGTCTGATTAAAAGCTTTGAATGTTCTCAGGCAGCATCTTTATTTTTCCATGTAACCACTTTCCTTTTCAATACACTTATGCCAATGCTGGGCAGCTTTTTGCACGGCATCAGTCTAGAACTCGGGTTTTCTCTGCACCAGCTGTTTGCACCTCTGCATCATTAGTGTAATGGCGTCCCTTCAGATGTTCTTTCAGCTTGGTGGAAAGGAAGAAGTAGGAGGATGCGAGTTCCAGACTGTACAGTGGGTGTGGTAAGACCTCCTAAAATCTGAACTGCTGCAATGCATCCTGTGTTTGCCGACTCATGTGGACGACAAAGTGACAAAGTTTTTTTTATTCGGCACACAAAATATTCAAATAGAAAAAAATGAACAATTCCACAGACAAAACTAGTGAGTCCGAAAGGGTGTGGGCTGAAGCAAAGCTTATTAGCGCCCACCCCTGCTAGTACAAGTCCAACAATTCTAATCAGTCATATTTACATAAATATAAATTCACTACTACATGTCGACACACAGACATACACATCAATATACTATTCACTTATAATTATATTTATATAGTACCAGATCACAAGAAAGTCGAATCAAGGCACTTTACGCCAGTAAGGACTAACCTTACCAACCCCCAGAGCAAGCACTACGCAACTGTGGTGAGGAAAAACTCCCTATAAGGAAGAAACCTCAAGCAGACCAGGCTCTTGGGGGTGACCCTCTGCTTGGGCTGTGCCCTATATACCTATATACATACGTATATACTTTACAAACATAAATATATACATACATATACACAGTCACTTATATACATATACACCTACCCATATCTATATATCTACATACGCATATACATACCCACACATTCAAATATACAATAAGTCCCACTTATAAATTGAACATTCCATATAAATCAAATGATATTTGCTTCTTTATGATACTTAGACATAATGTTCTTTTTGAGTAGTTTCTTAAATCTTACTAAGGTACTACTCATTCTAACCTCTGTTGAACATTTGTTCCATTTCCTCACCCCAACCACAGACACACAAAAACCCTTTACATTTGTTCTTACTGGTGGTTTCATAAAAACTGCACAACCTCTTAAACTATATCTGGATTCCCTCAATCGGAACAGACTCTGGACATGTCTCGGTAAGGCTTGGTTTTTCGCTCAAAATAAAGTTTGAATTGTAATGTAATCGACCAAATCTATGAATTTTAATAAATTTAAAGACACAAATAGAGAATGAGTTGGTTCACGATATTGTTTATTGCAGATGATTCGTATGGCTCGTTTTTGCAAAAGGAATATTGGATTGGTATTTGATTTGTAAGTGTTTCCCCATGACTCAACACAATATGTCATATATGGTACCATCAGAGAATGATATAAAGTAAGTAACCCTTCTTGCGGCAGTAGGTCTTTGGCTTTATACAAAATGGCTATAGTTTTTGACAATTTTGATTTCACATAATTTATATGTGGTTTCCAGCTAAGTTTATTATCAATTATAACACCTAAAAATTTATTCTCTGTTACTAACTCAATTTCCTTATTGTTTATAGTTAAATTTTTACATTTGGGTGCCTGTTTATTTCCAAATATAATACATTTAGTTTTCCCAAGGTTGAGTGACAACTTATTAGCTTCAAACCAAACCTAAAATTTTTCCAGTTCTTTTTCCACTATGTCCAGAAGCTGTTCAAGATTTTCACCGCTACAGAACACAGTTGTATCATCCGCAAAAAGGATACATCTCAGTGAACTCGACACCCAACTTATATCATTTATACAGATTATAAACAACAAAGGACCCAGCACTGAGCCCTGCGGCACCCCACATGTGACATCCCTGAGTTCAGAATTTGTATTATTGAATTGAACATACTGAAATCTGCCTTGTAAATAACTAGCTATCCATTCATATGCCAGACCTCTGATTCCATATTTCTGCAGTTTAATTAATAGTATTCCATGGTTAATTGTGTCAAACGCTTTCTGTAAATAAAAAAAAAAAACACCTATTGT
This sequence comes from Thalassophryne amazonica, assembly GCF_902500255.1. Lineage (NCBI taxonomy): Eukaryota > Metazoa > Chordata > Actinopteri > Batrachoidiformes > Batrachoididae > Thalassophryne > Thalassophryne amazonica. Next base: position 14,659,575 of record NC_047112.1, read on the forward strand.
GTATTGTTTATTGTCAATTGCAGTTGCTATACTTTCCACAAAGTCCATCAAAGCATGTGATGTAGTTCGAGACCTTCTGAATCCATATTGTTCTTCACAAATGATGTTATGCTTCAGTAAATAATCATTTAATCTTTTAGCAAATATTTTTTCCAAAATTTTGGAAAATTGTGGCAGGAGTGATACAAGGTTAGGGTTAGGGTTAGGGTCTATAATTAGAAAATGTGTGTTTGTCACCAGTTTTAAACAGAGGAATTACTTTGGCTATTTTCATTTGAGAAGGAAATTTACCAGTACTTAGTGACATATTGCAAATATAATTGAACGGTTTTACTATACAATCAATAACTTTTTTAATAAAGCCATATCCAAATTATTAAAATCAGTCGATTTCTTACTTTTTGAACCATGAACCAGATCAAGTATTTCCCTTTCATGAGTACCACCAATGAACATTGAAACAGATTTGTTAAACGTTGAATTATTTACCCAGAAGTTATTAGTTGATGAGTCAATTTTACTGGCAAGATTTTTACCCACATTAACGAAGTATTCATTAAAGTGTTCAGCAATAGACTCGTCGTTATCAATCGTGATGTAGTTGTTACTCTGAAAAAATGAAGGATAATCTCTACTTACTCTATTCTTTTTTACTATTTCATTTAATATGTTCCATGTGTTTTTGATGTTATTTCTATTTTTGATAAGTAGCTCATTATAATATATTTTTTTACTGAGTCATGATATTGATTAACTTATTCTTATATGTTTTATACTTACTTTCAGCTTCCTTAGTTTGTAGTTTTATGAATTGTTTATATAGTACGTTTTTCTTTTTACATGCCCTCTGAAGCCCCTTAGTTATCCATGGTTTGTTGCTATATTGATTTCTATATATTTTGTCAACAAATGGACAGTGTTTATTATACAAACTGGAAAAAATGGAAATGAAAGCATCATATGACCTGTCAACATCATCAACAAAAACATCTGACCAATTCTGACTTGATAAATCCTCCCTTAAATTATCAATTGTTTCAGGTGTTACTTTTCTACTCATGAATTTGATATTGCTTCGATACATACAACAACCCTCCAATGCAAAGACTGAGAAAACTGGCAAGTGATCACTGATATCACTGACCAGTAGTCCCCCACTAAGATTACCGGATATAACGAGCGTCATGATGCTGAAGAACTGCATCTTTTAAAGGACAGACCTGCTTCAAGCGTGCATGCAGGTTTTCCAAAGTGTCCACATATCAATCAGAGTTAACAGTGTGGCCGTGTTCCAAAAACTTTGTGAGGACTATGCCATTGCACCAGCACTTGATGTTGTGCATGTGTGGCTGTTAGATGGCGCCCCCTACAGGCCTGGCCATGCAGTGTTATTGTGGCTGCTTTTTCACCCTTCAAACTCCTCGCCCACCTCCCGACTGTCCTGACATCCACACAGGTGTCGCCATAGACGACATTCGATAGATTGTCCACTGGTGCACAACCGTCCACCAAGAGGAATTTAACACCAGCGCATTGTTTCAAACACACGTTAACAACTGTGGTGCACGTGTGTTACGTTGAAGGTGATTCTCCCTGAAATTGTAGGTAAAAAGAGTTTGGTTTTGCAATAGTCAATAAGTACAGAATTATCCTTGAACTTTGATATCTTGCTTGTTACTGAAATAATTCCGTTGGAGGCAGAACTTCCCAGCCGTCCCTTGTATATTTTGGCTCTTCCTGACGTAATTACTTGAGATGAAACACTTTGATAAACTGTATAACTGACTACAGTCATTTAGGTCACATTGCAGAGTTTTACCCAGAAGTGGGAGGGGGGCTTTGCCAGCTCTCCACTTCTTCATTTTCAATACAGAGGACAGGTGACACTCCAGGTGAGCACCTGCACCCTGCATTTATTCCAAATGTTCAACTGTTATAATACTGATTTCAACAGTAGAGGGGGAGTATAACTGCCAAGCAGAAGTATGGCAGTAACAGTAAAAAGTAAAAAAAAACAAAAACAAAAAAACAATTAAACAGACAAAACAAAACAAATAAATAGAGGAAAAATGTGAAGCTCCATGAGCTCACCAACAAGACACCAGATGCAGATCTAATCTGCCACCAGCTGGATATTTTAAACTTTTAATTTATTTTTTAAGTCAAATGCATGGGCTCAGAACTGAACAGCATCCAACCCTCATAACAACACAGTAAGACAGAAAGCACCAGGATCCTAAAATCTTGGACATTCACTTTCCTGCAATATCGGCATCGGCGAACACCATCAAAGTGTCTCTCAACCTCAAACTCTCAGGACCTAGAGACATGAACGTCACTGCCAAGACAAGTGAAGACCTTAAGACCTCTGACACTTTCACCGCATTCAAACCCTGGATCTTTGTCTTCATCTACGAACATTGCAAAGCCAGATGCACCTGGATCCTCACTCAGCTGCTCAAGTGCTACAGTTAGGGTACCCACTGATCCTGCAAAGATCATAGCATCGTCGGCAAAGGCCAGTCAACCTTTCTTTGCCAACAAAGGCACCTAAGCTACTGGTTTCTACAACCCGACCCAGCACCAAGTCCATGTAAGCACTGAACAGTTTAGGAGCCAGAACACACCCACAATAAGGAGGAGGCCTATAGGAAGGAGGTCTCCCACCTGGAGAGTTGGTGCCGGGAAAATAACCTCCTGCTGAACGTCAGCAAAACTAAAGAGCTGATTGTGGACTTCAGAAGAAAGCAGCAGAGTGACATCCATCCACTCTATATTGGGGGGTCCGAGCTGGAGAGGGTGGAGAGTTTCAAATATCTCAGTGACCATCTCACAGGACTTGTCTTGGTCATGCCACATTAACCGGACAGTGAAGAAGGCCAGGCAGCGTCTGTTCTTCCTCAGACGCCTTAAAGACTTTCGACTCCCCCTCAGAGTGCTCAGAAATTTTTATACCTGTACCATCGAGAGCATTCTGTGTGGGAGATCACTTGGAAGGGCAGTTGCACTAAACAGGACTTCTCTGCCCTTAAGAGAGTAGTCCGCTCTGCGGAGAGGACTATCAAAACCACACTGCCTGACTTGCAAGACATTTACTCTAAAAGATGCAGGTCAAGGGCAGAGAAGATCCTCAGCCTGCCCCATTACCCTGGACATTCCCTCCTCACTCGGTTGCTATCTGGTCATCGGTTCTGTTGCCTGAGAACCAATGCCGAGAGGATGAGGAAAACCTTCTTCCCCCAGGCCATCCTTTTATTGAATCTGAAATAGGGAATTTCATTTTTCAGTTTTTTTTTTTTGCATATTTAACCCCCCATTACATTTTGCATAACCCCCCTGACAACTCATCTGCATATTTCTACATCTGTAAATAATATTTTAAGTATGTGTATGTACAGCAGTGTTCAGAATAATAGTAGTGCTATGTGACTAAAAAGATTATATTTCTTATTGTTACATGGGAAACAAGGTACCAGTAGATTCAGTAGATTCTCACAAATCCAACAAGACCAAGCATTCATGATATGCACACTCTTAAGGCTATGAAATTGGGCTATTAGTAAAAAAAAAAAAGTAGAAAAGGGGGTGTTCACAATAATAGTAGTGTGGCATTCAGTCAGTGAGTTTGTCAATTCTGTGGAACAAACAGGTGTGAATCAGGTGTCCCCTATTTAAGGATGAAGCCAGCACCTGTTGAACATGCTTTTCTCTTTGAAAGCCTGAGGAAAATGGGACGTTCAAGACATTGTTCAGAAGAACAGTGTAGTTTGATTAAAAAGTTGTTTGGAGAGAGGAAAACTTATACGCAGGTGCAAAAAATTATAGGCTGTTCATCTACAATGATCTCCAATGCTTTAAAATGGACAAAAAAACCAGAGACACGTGGAAGAAAACACAAAACAACCATCAAAATGGACAGAACAATAACCAGAATGGCAAAGGCTCACCCATTGATCAGCTCCAGGATGATCAAAGACAGTCTGGAGTTACCTGTAAGTGCTGTGACAATTAGAAGACGCCTGTGTGAAGCTAATTTATTTGCAAGAATCCCCCGCAAAGTCCCTCTGTTAAATAAAAGACGTGCAGAAGAGGTTACAATTTGCCTAAGAACACATCAGCTGACCTAAAGAGAAATGGAGGAATATTTTGTGGACTGATGAGAGTAAAATTGTTCTTTTTGGGTCCAAGGGCTGCAGACAGTTTGTGAGATGACCCCAAACTCTGAATTCAAGCCACAGTTCACAGTGAAGACAGTGAAGCATGGTGGTGCAAGCATCATGATATGGGCATGTTTCTCCTACTATGGTGTTGGGCCTATATATCATATACCAGGTATCATGGATCAGTTTGGATATGTCAAAATACTTGAAGAGGTCATGTTGCCTTATGCTGAAGAGGACATGCCATTGAAATGGGTGTTTCAACAAGACAATGACCCCAAGCACACTAGTAAACGAGCAAAATCTTGGTTCCAAACCAACAAAATTAATGCCTCGCAGATGTGAAGAAATCATGAAAAACTGTGGTTATACAACTAAATACTAGTTTAGTGATTCACAGGATTGCTAAAAAAGCAGTTTGAACATAATAGTTTTGTTTGTAGCGTCAACAGCAGATGCTACTATTATTGTGAACACCCCCTTTTCTACTTTTTTTTTACTAATAGCCCAATTTCATAGCCTTACGAGTGTGCATATCATGAATGCTTGGTCTTGTTGGATTTGTGAGAATCTACTGAATCTACTGGTACCTTGTTTCCCATGTAACAATAAGAAATATACTCAAAACCTGGATTAATCTTTTTAGTCACATAGCACTACTATTATTCTGAACTGTATGTATGTGTATATGTATATGTTTGTGTACATGTAAATGGACTGCATTTATATAGCGCTTTTCCATCTGCATCAGATGCTCAAAGTGCTTTACAACAATGCCTCACATTCACCCTGATGTGAGGGTGCTGCCATACAAGGCGCTCACCACACACCAGGTTCAAGAGGGGACCAAAGACCTTGCCCAAGGGTCCTTAATGATCCTCCAGTCAGGCTGGGATCCGAACCGAGGATACCCTGGTCCCAAGCCCAACGCCTCAACCACTAGATCATCACCTCCCCTAACTAACTGCTATCTCTACTTGACATACAACTTAAATACTGTCATCCCAGAACTGCTGGCTTCTGGGAAAACAAAACACATACATACATGTATGTGCATATATATATATATATATATATATATATATATATATATATATATATATATATATATATTAGTTCACTTTTATTGCAGTGTTTATGATTGCGTGCTTTTGCTATGTTGCCGTTATTGTTTTATCAGCGCAGGTACAAAGACACTTTTCACTGCATTTTACATATTGTATATTTGCATGTGACTAATAAACATCTTGAACACCCCGGACCAGTGGGATTCTGCCATTGCTCCACACGGCACCTCTGAACAGGCTAGCTATGATGTCCAGCAATGTTTTAGGGGTCCAGCGAATTTTCAGTGTTCCAAAGAGCAGCCTGACCAACAGACGCTACAAAGAAGCCTCCAATGGGTACTCACTGAGGTAGGGCTCAGTTAATAGATATTAGAACTACTTCTTGTATTTATTTATGGAGGGACTGTCATTTGATACATTTGTTAAAGTCCTTGGATTAAAGTTACACTGTAAGCGCCTTTTTTAGTGGTTTGTTTCTATTCCATTGCGTTGGTGTATAGGGGCAAAATGACCAAAAAAAAAAAAAAAACAAAACCTTGCATCACTGTCCAAATATTTATGGACCCAACTGTTGTTTCAGTGCCAGAATTCCTTGGCAACGTTTCTACACGTTTGTTCAACTATACTAGAGGGGAAAACACCATGACTCCCACCAAATAAAGTGTGAAATCTGACTGAGGTTGACTTCGTTCCATCAGCCCTCCAGCCATCAGTGCCAGCGCGTTTCCTCAGTACCAGTAGCTGCGTGGGCTGGGACACCGTATAGTAACCATCTTAATTAGACATCATGTGACTTCTGGAGCTGTAACCCTGGAACAATGTGCCACAAGCACAATTCTCATGTCTACGTTTTCCCCGCTACAATGTAAACAGGCCACTGAGGCCGGATGGTCCCTCTACATAGTCTGGTTCTGCTGGAGGTTTCTTCCTGATAAATGGTATGTTTTCCTCATTACCATCACCATGTGACTCCTCGAGAAAATGCCGGGTCTCTGTAAATTATACAGCAGAGTCGGTCTTGACCTGCTCGATGTGTAAAATGCCTGTTATGATTCAATGCGACATAAATAAAACTTTACAGCTTAAAGGAACAAAACATCAAATCCCAGTTTTCAGCACCATGGAACTGTTTTAGTTCAAATGGGGCTGAAAACTACACTGAAAAAAGTGAAACAGCGCACTTCATTCAAAGTACTTACTTACATTGGTCTAATGGAAAATTGTGGTTTCCAGTTTAAATCTGCTGGAATCACTACCAAATCATAAATATACATTGTGAAAAACTGAAAAAAATAGTTGTAACAAATTACATCAATTTTTTTAAGTTGATCCAAAGTATCATTTTTTTTCAGTGTAGAACCTGGAGCCAATATTCTGCATTTTATTGATTATGAAGGAAAGCACCTTTAAGTGTTGAGAAAATCAGTTTATTTCCGAGCAAAACCTGCTCAATGGAAGTAAAGTCAAAATCACAGAAAAGTAGAGCCGACTGTTAGATTTTAAGCACGTAATACAAACAAAACAAGTCCTGAGGCAAAACTTGAATGCAGGTTCCAAAAACATCAGACGGGACTACAGACGGACGCACAAGGACACAGTTTGACATTTAAACGTCTCTCAGGCAGCTGACAGACGGTGACACTGAAAAGCGACGGCACATCGACAGCATGCGGCCAACGCACAAACTTACATGACAGCTGCTGGGCCTCTGCATCGCTCTTCTTCACCTCGTCTCCTGGCGAACGCACAGCCGACACACACACACACACACCTTAGCCATTTCCTCACATGCTCTCTTTCCTGCCTTGATCCCTTCTTCGCTTTCGACCCAGTGACTCCACATGTAATGTCAGTCGTCAGCCACACACAACTGCCCGGACCTGCCTCTGCACACACCCTCACCTGACACACACACTGAAATGACGCAAATACTTCCCTGAACTTACCGAACTGTGTTTTTCTAACCCTTCATCTTGTGAAACTTTATAATTTACAGGAAGAGAATCGAACAGTGTAGAGCTGGAAACAGAAACGACAAGAAGTTTCTTGTATTTTGTGCAGTGAGATGATGAGTTCATCACTTCCACACTTTTCACATGATAACTCAAAAACAATTTTTCAATTTATTTTCATTTATATAGCACCAAATCACAACAGAGTTGCCTCAAGGCGCTTCACACAGGTAAGGTCTAACCTTACCAACCCCCAGAGCAGCAGTAGTAAGGAAAAACTCCCTCTGAGGAAGAAACCTCAAGCAGACCAGACTCAAAGGGGTGACCCTCTGCTTGGGCCATGCTACAGACATAAATTACAGAACAATTCACAGAACAATTCATGGATGAATATACAAGACAACAATAAATGTTATCAACTTGCAAGTCTCTGAAATGAAAAGGGCAGATAATGAGAATAAACCGATTACAGCTTTTCTCAATTGCTAAAACACTAAACCCTGTTGTCTGAACTCTTTTGGCAAAACCATAAGCACTTTTCATCTGTTTACATGCAACTTGCCAACACATTTTCATTGTGATGCACCTCTGTTGCATAATGGTGAGCACAGGTGGCAAGAGTCATTTAAAGCACTGGTGTTAGTGGTTGAACACAACAACTCAAAACTGATCACACTTGTGTCCAATGATGTGAGGGAACATATATAAGCCAGTTCAGAGAGTTCTGGTTTGTGAGGCATGACAACGGACAGAAATCTGAGAGGAGGAGTTGGTGTGAGAGGTGGTCGAAGTGGTCAAAAAAGACAAAGAACAGTCATCAGAGCTACTGTGACTGACCATGTTCTCGTCCACAGTATGAGCATGAGGCAGGACGGACAAACGGTCCAACCAAACATCAGTAGATTCACTGTGTTCACCAGAATCCTACATTTTAGAGAAGAGAAAAACATCCCTTCAGATGTTCTTTCAGCTTGGGGGAAAGGAAGAAGTTGAATTACCTTTTCTGACATTACAGTATGTAAATGTTGATAGGAATTACTGTATGACTACACTATATACTGTACCACAGTATACTGTAAGTAAATACATGTTTCAGTACATCACTGAAGTATTATAATTGTAATAATAATAATATTAACAATAATAATAATAAATAATAATAATAATAACTTAGTATTATAATGGAGGGTCAGTCTGTTTGTAGGCCTAGTATTCCATGTATAGTTTTGCACTTTATTTTTATGTCGGCTTACTGTATACAAGTGCTAAATGCACAGGATTTCTGTTGTTTGTACTTTTTTTTACTATGTGCAAGTGCTAAATGCACAGGATTTCTGTTATTTGTACTTTTTTTTACTATGTACAAGTGCTAAATGTGCAGGATTTCTGTTATTTGTACTTTTTTTTTTACTATGTGCAAGTGCTAAATGCGCAGGATTTCTGTTATTTGTACTTTTTTTTTACTATGTGCAAGTGCTAAATGCACAGGATTTCTGTTATTTGTACTTTTATTTTTACTATGTGCAAGTGCTAAATGCACAGGATTTCTGTTATTTGTACTTTTATTTTTACTATGTGCAAGTGCTAAATGCACATGATTTCTGTTATTTGTACTTTTTTTTACTATGTGCAAGTGCTAAATGCACATGATTTCTGTTATTTGTACTTTTTTTTTACTATGTGCAAGTGCTAAATGCACAGGATTTCTGTTATTTGTACTTTTATTTTTACTATGTGCAAGTGCTAAATGCACATGATTTCTGTTATTTGTACTTTTATTTTTACTATGTACAAGTGCTAAATGCACAGGATTTCTGTTGTTTGTACTTTTTTTTACTATGTGCAAGTGCTAAATGCACAGGATTTCTGTTATTTGTACTTTTTTTTTACTATGTGCAAGTGCTAAATGCACAGGATTTCTGTTATTTGTACTTTTTTTTTTACTATGTGCAAGTGCTAAATGCGCAGGATTTCTGTTATTTGTACTTTTTTTTACTATGTGCAAGTGCTAAATGCACAGGATTTCTGTTATTTGTACTTTTATTTTTACTATGTGCAAGTGCTAAATGCACAGGATTTCTGTTATTTGTACTTTTATTTTTACTATGTGCAAGTGCTAAATGCACATGATTTCTGTTATTTGTACTTTTTTTTTACTATGTGCAAGTGCTAAATGCACATGATTTCTGTTATTTGTACTTTTTTTTTACTATGTGCAAGTGCTAAATGCACATGATTTCTGTTATTTGTACTTTTATTTTTACTATGTGCAAGTGCTAAATGCACATGATTTCTGTTATTTGTACTTTTATTTTTACTATGTACAAGTGCTAAATGCACAGGATTTCTGTTGTTTGTACTTTTTTTTTACTATGTGCAAGTGCTAAATGCACAGGATTTCTGTTATTTGTACTTTTTTTTTACTATGTGCAAGTGCTAAATGCACAGGATTTCTGTTATTTGTACTTTTTTTTTTACTATGTACAAGTGCTAAATGTGCAGGATTTCTGTTATTTGTACTTTTTTTTTACTATGTGCAAGTGCTAAATGCGCAGGATTTCTGTTATTTGTACTTTTTTTTTACTATGTGCAAGTGCTAAATGCACAGGATTTCTGTTATTTGTACTTTTATTTTTACTATGTGCAAGTGCTAAATGCACAGGATTTCTGTTATTTGTACTTTTATTTTTACTATGTGCAAGTGCTAAATGCACATGATTTCTGTTATTTGTACTTTTTTTTACTATGTGCAAGTGCTAAATGCACATGATTTCTGTTATTTGTACTTTTTTTTTACTATGTGCAAGTGCTAAATGCACAGGATTTCTGTTATTTGTACTTTTATTTTTACTATGTGCAAGTGCTAAATGCACATGATTTCTGTTATTTGTACTTTTATTTTTACTATGTGCAAGTGCTAAATGCACATGATTTCTGTTATTTGTACTTTTTTTTTACTATGTGCAAGTGCTAAATGCACAGGATTTCTGTTATTTGTACTTTTATTTTTACTATGTGCAAGTGCTAAATGCACATGATTTCTGTTATTTGTACTTTTATTTTTACTATGTGCAAGTGCTAAATGCACATGATTTCTGTTATTTGTACTTTTTTTTACTATGTACAAGTGCTAAATGCACAGGATTTCTGTTATTTGTACTTTTTTTTACTATGTACAAGTGCTAAATGCACAGGATTTCTGTTACTTGTACTTTTTTTTTACTATGTACAAGTGCTAAATGCACAGGATTTCTGTTATTTGTACTTGTTTTACTATGTACAAGTGCTAAATGCACAGGATTTCTGTTATTTGTATTTTTTTTTACTATGTACAAGTGCTAAATGCACAGGATTTCTGTTATTTGTACTTGTTTTACTATGTACAAGTGCTAAATGCACAGGATTTCTGTTATTTGTACTTGTTTTACTATGTACAAGTGCTAAATGCACAGGATTTCTGTTATTTGTATTTTTTTTTTTACTATGTACAAGTGCTAAATGCACAGGATTTCTGTTATTTGTATTTTTTTTTACTATGTACAAGTGCTAAATGCACAGGATTTCTGTTATTTGTACTTTTTTTACTATGTACAAGTGCTAAATGCACAGGATTTCTGTTATTTGTAGTTTTGTTTTACTATGTACAAGTGCTAAATGCACAGGGTTTTTGTTTTGCAACATGCATTTAATCTACAGTGAACAACAGGCATTTATTTCTACAGCTTCATGTCCAGAACATTGTATTTTCTATTTTTTCTATAGACTGCTCAGTAGTGTTTTTAATTTTGATTAACTTGGGACACGATTTGACAACATAGTTCAGTTTTGAGCGCAGATTGAACTGTTCTGGGTTGAAAGTTTGGTTTTGCAAGAAGAGTCTGGGTTTTTGTGAAAATAACTTGAAAATTGGCTTTTGTGTTCACAGTTTAGAGAAAAGAAGAGCAGCTTTTGAGAAATGTGTCTTAGCAATTGAGAAAAACTAAATAAAAAAGGCAATTTTGTTTTGCCCCTCACAAATCAAAATCAGAGCTGAATTTGAGAATAAACTACAACAACAAACAAACAAAAACTCAGATGTGATTGACAATTATAACAAAGTGAACTTAATGCAATTCAGTGCATGTGTATTTTAAGTAAATTTTGGCATTCTTCCCCATTTGTGGCGCCCTTTAGTGACCAATGTCTACCAAACTTAGCAGACAGCCTTGGCTTATTGCTACATATCATTGTGCAAAATTTCATGTTCATCTCAACATCTCAACGTAGTTCTAAACAGAAGCCCCGTGTACACCGCCAACCCGTTCACATTTCTAACCGTTTTTCCCCACTCAGCGACACACCCGCCGAGGATCAAACTCTGGTTATTGGCGACTCTGTTTTGAGAAATGTGAAGTTAGCGACACCAGCAACCATAGTCAATTGTCTTCCGGGGGCCAGAGCAGGCGACACTGAAGGAAATTTGAAACTGCTGGCTAAGGCTAAGCGTAAATTTGGTAAGATTGTAATTCACGTCGGCAGTAATGACACCCGGTTACACCAAACGGAGGTCACTAAAATTAACATTAAATCGGTGTGTAACTTTGCAAAAACAATGTCGGACTCTGTAGTTTTCTCTGGGCCCCTCCCCAATCAGACCGGGAGTGACATGTTTAGCCGCATGTTCTCCTTGAATTGCTGGCTGTCTGAGTGGTGTCCAAAAAATGAGGTGGGCTTCATAGATAATTGGCAAAACTTCTGGGGAAAACCTGGTCTTGTTAGGAGAGACGGCATCCACCCCACTTTGGATGGAGCAGCTCTCATTTCTAGAAATTTGGCTAATTTTCTTAAATCCTCCAAACCGTGACTATCCAGGGTTGGGACCAGGAAGCAGAGTTGTAGTCTTACAAACCTCTCTGCAGCTTCTCTCCCCCTGCCATCCCCTTATTACCCCATCCCCGTAGAGACGGTGCCTGCTCCCAGACTACCAATAACCAGCAAAAATCTATTTAAGCATAAAAATTCAAAAAGAAAAAATAATATAGCACCTTCAACTGCACCACAGACTAAAACAGTTAAATGTGGTCTATTAAACATTAGGTCTCTCTCTTCTAAGTCCCTGTTGGTAAATGATATAATAATTGATCAACATATTGATTTATTCTGCCTTACAGAAACCTGGTTACAGCAGGATGAATATGTTAGTTTAAATGAGTCAACACCCCCGAGTCACACTAACTGTCAGAACGCTCGTAGCACGGGCCGAGGCGGAGGATTAGCAGCAATCTTCCATTCCAGCTTATTAATTAATCAAAAACCCAGACAGAGCTTTAATTCATTTGAAAGCTTGACTCTTAGTCTTGTCCATCCAAATTGGAAGTCCCAAAAACCAGTTTTATTTGTTATTATCTATCGTCCACCTGGTCGTTACTGTGAGTTTCTCTGTGAATTTTCAGACCTTTTGTCTGACTTAGTGCTTAGCTCAGATAAGATAATTATAGTGGGCGATTTTAACATCCACACAGATGCTGAGAATGACAGCCTCAACACTGCATTTAATCTATTATTAGACTCTATTGGCTTTGCTCAAAAAGTAAATGAGTCCACCCACCACTTTAATCATATCTTAGATCTTGTTCTGACTTATGGTATGGAAATAGAAGACTTAACAGTATTCCCTGAAAACTCCCTTCTGTCTGATCATTTCTTAATAACATTTACATTTACTCTGATGGACTACCCAGCAGTGGGGAATAAGTTTCATTACACTAGAAGTCTTTCAGAAAGCGCTGTAACTAGGTTTAAGGATATGATTCCTTCTTTATGTTCTCTAATGCCATATACCAACACAGTGCAGAGTAGCTACCTAAACTCTGTAAGTGAGATAGAGTATCTCGTCAATAGTTTTACATCCTCATTGAAGACAACTTTGGATGCTGTAGCTCCTCTGAAAAAGAGAGCTTTAAATCAGAAGTGCCTGACTCCGTGGTATAACTCACAAACTCGTAGCTTAAAGCAGATAACCCGTAAGTTGGAGAGGAAATGGCGTCTCACTAATTTAGAAGATCTTCACTTAGCCTGGAAAAAGAGTCTGTTGCTCTATAAAAAAGCCCTCCGTAAAGCTAGGACATCTTTCTACTCATCACTAATTGAAGAAAATAAGAACAACCCCAGGTTTCTTTTCAGCACTGTAGCCAGGCTGACAAAGAGTCAGAGCTCTATTGAGCTGAGTATTCCATTAACTTTAACTAGTAATGACTTCATGACTTTCTTTGCTAACAAAATTTTAACTATTAGAGAAAAAATTACTCATAACCATCCCAAAGACGTATCGTTATCTTTGGCTGCTTTCAGTGATGCCGGGATTTGGTTAGACTCTTTCTCTCCGATTGTTCTGTCTGAGTTATTTTCATTAGTTACTTCATCCAAACCATCAACATGTCTATTAGACCCCATTCCTACCAGGCTGCTCAAGGAAACCCTACCATTATTTAATGCTTCGATCTTAAATATGATCAATCTATCTTTGTTAGTTGGCTATGTACCACAGGCTTTTAAGGTGGCAGTAATTAAACCATTACTTAAAAAGCCATCACTTGACCCAGCTATCTTAGCTAATTATAGGCCAATCTCCAACCTTCCTTTTCTCTCAAAAATTCTTGAAAGGGTAGTTGTAAAACAGCTAACTGATCATCTGCAGAGGAATGGTCTATTTGAAGAGTTTTAGTCAGGTTTTAGAATTCATCATAGTACAGAAACAGCATTAGTGAAGGTTACAAATGATCTTCTTATGGCCTCAGACAGTGGACTCATCTCTGTGCTTGTTCTGTTAGACCTCAGTGCTGCTTTTGATACTGTTGACCATAAAATTTTATTACAGAGATTAGAGCATGCCATAGGTATTAAAGGCACTGCGGTGGTTTGAATCATATTTGTCTAATAGATTACAATTTGTTCATGTAAATGGGGAATCTTCTTCACAGACTAAAGTTAATTATGGAGTTAATTATGTAGGACTGCTTTTTTGCATTTACGCAATATCTCTAAAATTAGAAAGGTCTTGTCTCAGAGTGATGCTGAAAAACTAATTCATGCATTTATTTCCTCTAGGCTGGACTATTGTAATTCATTATTATCAGGTTGTCCTAAAAGTTCCCTAAAAAGCCTTCAGTTAATTCAAAATGCTGCAGCTAGAGTACTAACAGGGACTAGAAGGAGAGAGCATATCTCACCCATATTGGCCTCTCTTCATTGGCTTCCTGTTAATTCTAGAATAGAATTTAAAATTCTATTCTTACTTATAAGGTTTTGAATAATCAGGTCCCATCTTATCTTAGGGACCTCATAGTACCACATCACCCCAATAGAGCGCTTCGCTCTCAGACTGCAGGCTTACTTGTAGTTCCTAGGGTTTGTAAGAGTAGAATGGGAGGCAGAGCCTTCAGCTTTCAGGCTCCTCTCCTGTGGAACCAGCTCCCAATTCAGATCAGGGAGACAGACACCCTCTCTACTTTTAAGATTAGGCTTAAAACTTTCCTTTTTGCTAAAGCTTATAGTTAGGGCTGGATCAGGTGACCCTGAACCATCCCTTAGTTATGCTGCTATAGACGTAGACTGCTGGGGGGTTCCCATGATGCACTGTTTCTTTCTCTTTTTGCTCTGTATGCACCACTCTGCATTTAATCATTAGTGATCGATCTCTGCTCCCCTCTACAGCATGTCTTTTTCCTGGTTCTCTCCCTCAGCCCCAACCAGTCCCAGCAGAAGACTGCCCCTCCCTGAGCCTGGTTCTGCTGGAGGTTTCTTCCTGTTAAAAGGGAGTTTTTCCTTCCCACTGTAGCCAAGTGCTTGCTCACAGGGGGTCGTTTTGACCGTTGGGGTTTTACATAATTATTGTATGGCCTTGCCTTACAATATAAAGTGCCTTGGGGCAACTGTTTGTTGTGATTTGGCGCTATATAAAAAAAACATTTGATTGATTGATTGATCTCAGGTAATGTTGAGAAAATATGCAAGATTATGTGTTTTGACTGAGGTTCTCCTTTATAGACTTGGCAGCTTTTGACCTACCAAGCTCATTTTAATAATTTAAGCTCCTAATTGCCCAGAGATGAACTCTTTGCATTTTCATCCAGATTCTAGAGTGCCTAAGACTTTTGCACAGCATTGCATTTTCGCGAGCAAGTCATGCAGAAAAAAAACAACAAAAAAACCCCCACAAATGTTTCATTGAAAATAACACTAAATTTGCTTTGTTTTAGAAGCTGCACACATCACACCATGACCTAATCTACTGTTAAGGGATTTGCAGCTTTTACTGCAAATTTGTGCTAAAAACTAAAATGTGTGTGTGTGTGTGTGTGTGTGTGTGTGTGTGTGTGTGTGTGTGTGTGTGTGTGTGTGTGTGTGTGTGTGTGTGTGTGTGTGTGAGCCGATGTTGCATAAAGTTGTGTTTCTGTCGGTGTCCTTGTGAACAAACAGGATTGTGTGTTGAACAGATGCTGCAGCTCCTCCGCTGGAGCTTCACTTTTATTATGCTTTTATTTTCGATCTTCGCTTTTAGTCCGACATGAAACATGTTCGTGGCTTCAGAGAGGTCGCTGCCCGCGGCTCTAACGTCATTAGCATAGACTGCACTCAGTCACCGCGACTCTCTACGTGAACGAAAGTCAGATCTGTGTGCAGGTCTGACGGGCAGAAATGTGTTTGGTGTCCTGTGATGCTCTGGTGCAGCGGATGGTGCGCACGCGCTGATGACCCCTGATTGATACCAACACTGAGACTTAAACCCTCGTCCCCCCGCGCAGCGATCAATAATTGCAGTCAGCAGTCTGATCGGACTTGCGAGGAGAGGCAGAAGGTCACTAAGGAATGAGGAAACAAGGAGGGAAGCAGAGTGGAAAAGGAGGTGAGGATAAGGCGCTACAGTGACACAGACGAGTGAGGGAGGAGAAGACGAGTGACAGGAGAGAGACACAGCGTGAAAAGTCTGGCTTTTAATAAGAACCTGCAATATGATGTCATCCTCACAAAACGCCGGCTTTAACAGCGTCTGTGTGTACGTCTACTGCATCACAGCAGTAATACTACAGTACATCATGACTCCAGTAACATACTGAGTCATGTGCACAACACACAATTAATAACTATAGGACCTCACGTATAATCTTTGTTTCAACAACATCCTTCATGCATGAAGACCAATTCTTAGGTGACACTCGTCCAACACTCCCGCCGTGATCTGAAAGCAACAAAAGCAACCAAACATGTTGAAAAACCGGTTCACTGCTCATGTGACAACTGCAACAACAAACAGAAGGTACCTGCAAAAAAAAAAAAAAAAAAAAATCACAACATTGTTGACACGCAAAAATATGACTGAATTCTTCTCTCTTCCAACTTGTGCTATGAAAACTCTGGGATAAGAACAGGCACCAATGTGTCTCAAGGCCTGTCAAAATAAAACACATGTGCAAGTATGGACACGACTGGACACATTTTTCCCTTCAGTCGAAAGAGAAAGTGTGTCCAAACCTTTGAACCCCGTTAGATGCTAAATATGGCGGTTAGTCAACATACAGGATTGTGGGCGTCAAAATCCAAACCTTCATCCGTGTTGTGACACCTCAAGTTCAAGTTTCAAGTTTACTTGCCATTTGCAGTATTAAAACCTCATTGGAAAAATGGTGCAAGGAGCTCAAAAGTGCACTAGCAAGACATATACAAACAATAAAAAGGCATAAAAGAACATAAAAAATGCCATAAAAATGACAAGCCACAAAATAATTTAAGATACATTTAAAACTAATCAAAGAGTGTTGATCATTGCTACGGCTTGTGGGAAGAAACTTTTTCTATAACGTGATGTCCCACATTTAACAGACCGATAGCCCCGACCTGAAGGAAGAAGCTCAAACAGGTCCCTGGCGGGATGCAGGAGATCTTTAGTAATAGCTAAAGACCGGGACTTAAGCCTTTTTTTGTAAATGTCCTCCAGGACAGACAGTTCCACACCAATAGTCCTACTGGCTGAACGAACCACTCTATTCAAAGCCTGGGTAATGGATCAACCAGGGGACTGCTTGTTGGGGTGAAATTTCGTGGGGACCTTGTGTGTCCTGTAACCACTACGGTAGCCATGATGGCCCAAAGGGAATCCTGTCAGGACTCTGGTGAAACAAGAAGACCTCAACGGCGGATCAGACGGAGAAGGTGATGGCTTGTAACCCAATGGCTATGAAGGCAGATGGAGGCTGCAGCAGGTCCTCAGACCCACATCGTATAGGATTTCCCAGCTATCAGACCAGTCTAAGGATTTGTCAAGGACCGTGTGTTTGTCAGCGTGCAACGACATCCCCACATTAAACAAACCCACGCGCAGGCTTCTCTAGCTCAACCCTGGATGTTCAGTCATCTCCGCGTCCACCATCCTCTCCAGGAATCAACCAAGAGACCTTCTTCCTCACCACTGAGGGATTGCCACAGTGATGATACAGGGTGGTCTGATAAAAAGATGTTGTTTGGATCTGAAGAGGGTGCACTGACATATGCACCCCCCTAAAAAAACCCATAAAATTTTAGTTTGACCGATACCTTCATTATCCTACAGTGGTTTCAGAAATTCCTTCTATTGCAGTTTGAGCTCAATCAAAATGAAGCTGGGCAGCCACAGGTGTCATGAGACGTTTCAGTTTTAAAAAGGACATTGTTTCTGAAGTCCAATTTTTACCCTCAAGAATTTGAAGCACTATGGAGCGAAAAATGGTTCCAGGACTTCAAAATTTCTGATTTTTCTATATACCCACAGAACGTCCATCATACAACTTTACAGCATATCTGAGATGATCATACATCACCCTCTGAGAGAAATATGTCTGAATATTAAAAAAAGATTAGCAGGTAAATGATTTCTGGAGATGAATACCCCCCACACCCCCGACCCCCCACCCAACTCTCGCACTGCCGACATGCATCAAATGATTTTAGCAAGAACTGTCAACCATCATCATAAAAGTCCCCGTTGGCTCGACCGTCTATCTGGTATTTCCGCTTTACTTCAAGTGTCTCTCAGACGTTTCTCCCTTTCAGTTTTCTTCTGTCGAAAGTTTATTTTTTGGGCTCTGAAAACACCCAGCTGTCAAATAAACTCAAGTGTCAAACGTAAAGAAGACTCGACTCTCTCACCTGAAGCTGAAGCCACAATTCAAAAAAGTTAAGACACTTGAACTTTTAAAAAGTCAAAACTTTTTTGCCTCCATTTCTATTATTAACACTTTTACTCACTATTTCCTCCATCCATCCAATTCTGTGGGTTCAGCTGCTGAGTAACTGGAAGGACTCTGCTGGTTGGTCCAGGACGAGCTGGACGGTCACAGAGCTGAGTGCATTTGATAAAACCTCAGAGTTTTAAACTGAATTTTTGCTCCGCCATTACAACAGCCACACCTTTCCTGTTTACAGACAAACTAAACAGATGCTGTTTCCTGAGTGACTTTAGGCATCTGATTTGGCTGAGATAAGAGAAAAAGGCTCATCATCATCATCACCATCATCAGCAGGCGCTCTGAGCTCATCACGTCACAGTTGCCCAATTGTGGACCGGCTCTGTCTGCTCAGGTGCCGTTTTCTGGAATTTTAAAGGTCAAAATGTTTGACAAATCAACGTACGTCCAATAGGACTTAACTTCTGTTGACTGATTGAATGACAAGAGTCATTGGTTCTAGCCACTGGTTCCCAAATCTGAAAAAGTTGGGATGATATGGACACAAAAGCAAAAAACAAACCGAGTCTGTGAGTGTGATTATGACATGAGGAGAGAAACAAGAGTCTGAAACTCCGAGCTTGATGGTGATCTCCCAGAGAAACAGATGGAGTGTAAAAGCCAAAAAAAAAAACAAGAACGGAATATCGCCCCTGGCTCGACGGGAGACTGAAGAAGAGATGCACAAGGAGCACAAAGTGTATGTGGATCTGAGAAAGACCCCTAAAACTGTGGGCCGTCACTTTGACCCACCTGTTGCTGAACTTTCAAGCACCCAACCAATGAGAGAACAGCTGGGTGTGATGTCAGCAGATGTCGTCTCATCGCCTGATCTCACCGTGTCTGGGTTTACAACTGCCCTGGATCAGCACTAAGATCCAGGATTTTCAATATCTTCCATTACTGTGCAGAAGGTGGGCAGGTTGAGTCCCGGCTGTGATTGGCGCCCAAAAGTAGGGGAGCGAGGACCTCCCCTTTTGATCACATTTATAAAAACAACACGTTTTTACGTATATAGCACTTTCAAATCACACATACAAAGTGCTTTCCAGAGTATAAGTTGGATTTTTTTATTTTTACTAGTTGGGGAAGCCCTGCGAAATATCTGCTGGTGCGACTTATATACTGAAAAAAACACAGGTTTGTTGTTTATAATAGTAATTATAATAACTATTTATGTAAGAGTTTCCCAGCCTGAAACAAAAGAAACCAACAATAAAAGAATAAATGGCAATTAATGTTATGATTATTATAAAGTGTACCACAACAATGCACAAAAACCCAGATTAAAGAGCTCATAATACAGAAAAAAGGTACGACATAGTCCAGAAAATAGGGTAATACACTAAAAGACAATGAAACACCAACTATCAGTATCTAATGAAAATTACCAAAAAATATATTAAAAATTAATTTCAAACATTGCAAATTGTTGCCTGGTTGGCAGCTAGCATCACCACTGCACCAACATAAAACCAAGCTAAGTTTTTGGTTTCCTTTGATGATTCCAAAACACAATCAGGATGATCCCCCCCAAAGTCTCAAATCAGATATTCAAGATGGCGCCCAAAATGGCTGCTCATTCTGTAGTTTGTCGGCATTATGCATTTTGAGAACAGTCATTTAGCAACAATTTTGAATTTCTAACCATGAATCTAATTATTTAGAACTTCCTTCTCACATAATCTGAAACTGAAGTCCTTGAATTTTAATATTAATATATTTTGTTGGTGGCCATTTTGGATGCAAAGTTGAAATAGTGAATGAAATTATTTGGGCACAAATATATTTATTGTGACCTAAAATGTTCTCCTCATGCATTCTACTTCCAAATGTAGTCATTTAAATGTAGTTTTAATGCATTTTAACATTTATTTATTTTGTTTGGCTGTTTTGTGAGATTGGATGGCCCTTCTTAGGGCCCTGGGGAAGACCCAGTATTAGGTGGAGAGATTATATCTCCACACTGGCCTGGGAACGCCTCAGGATCCCCCAGTCAGAGGTGGTTAATGTGGCTGGGGAAAGGGAAGTTTTACTGGAGCTGTTGCTCTTGTGACCCGATCCTAGATAAGCGGTTGAAGATAAGATGAGTTGAGATGATGATGAGTGGCAGCTGTTTTGGAAGCCACTTTGAATTTGAAACTCGTGACTGACTGAAATTATTTAGGCACGAGTGTATTAACTGTGTCCTAAAACATGTTTTTATGTAATATATTTGTATCAATATAATGCCAAACATATGTATGAGATGATGAGCACCACTTGCACAGTGAGGAGGGAACGTCAGCATCGACATTTTGGCCATGTGGTGTGTTTCTCTGTACACGATCCAGCACACAGGTAAATGGACTGCATTTATATAGTGCTTTTCCATCTGCATCAGACGCTCAAAGCGCTTTACAATTATACCTCACATTCACCCCGATGTCAGGGTGCTGCCATACAAGGCGCTCACTACACACCAGGAGCAATAGGGGATTAAAGGCCTTGCCCAAGGGCACTTAGTGATTTTCCAGTCAGGTGGGGCTTTGAACCCATGATCTTCTGGACTCAAGCCCAACACCTTAACCACTAGACCATCACCTCCCCAGTATTGAGAACTCCAGTTGCTGGGGAAGGTCAAGGGGACTAGTTATCTGCCAGGGTGGACCTGGCAGCTAGCTAGGCAGCTATTTTGGATGCAATTTTAAGTTTAAAACTCACAAATAAAATAATTTCAGATCAAAAGTATTTGTGACCTAAAACATTCTTTGGCTTTTATTTGAAATATAAGCTCTTTCTATAAGGTGGTTTTAAGGCATTTTAATGAACAAAAAACACAATAGCATGGATGGATCCATACAGCTACGGATATCATATCAAACATCTGACAGTTTTTAATTTTGGGAACATCCTAATGGTGTCTTGGGGACATGTATGGAAGCTAAAACAGTTGGTCCGTCCACCCTACCTCATTATGCTGTGACCCAGAGTATGTGCTCCTCTAACCTGCGGGTTCACGATGCTCAGAATCGGCACGTCGGGCCAAATAAATACATTTTACAGTAGGCGCAGATTTAAACGGGATCTCGGGGTGCAGACTGTTCCTCTAAAGTGACATCAAGCGTCACCTCTGCTGGCTCCATCCAATCAAGTTAATGGCATTCATACATTTCACTGACACCACAATGAAGACAAACTATCACAAGTTGGTAATTTATCGTCCTCGTGTGGACGTTCACCCTGGTCCTTGCACACCGCAGTCTATAACCATCTTTGTGCTTACACACCGCCATGTGTTTGCCATCACTAGTTAAAGAAGAAGCCAGCAGTATATCTCAGTCCCAGACAGGCGCTCATGTATGAGAGCGTCTGGTTTGACAAATAAAAGCTCAGTGTTCAACTCGCAAACAGTCACTGAGGCAAAGAGGAACAACTGTTCAATGTGACGAGATGATGTTTGGGCTGAAGGTGTCGCCACACACTAGTTAGCTTGTTTTCCACACAGGAATATGGCTCAAGTCTTTTAATTAATACAACAGTTGAACCCCCCCCCCCCACACACACACACACAAACCGACACTACCGCCGCGGACCAACTCGTTAACTAACAAGTTAGCTTGCTAGAGGGCAAATTTCCCCAATAGGACAAGCGCTATACTTTAATTCCAAACTATGTGAAATCAATACCAAACCTGGAAGCAAATATGAGTAACAGGATACGAGAGTTGAACAAATGTCAAAAATTAAGAAAAAAAAAGTGCAGTATAGCCTTGAGCTCTCCTAGCTCTCTACATTATTCAAAAGTCTTAAATATATGCACTCTGAATGGAATCATTCATTTCAGAAGAGTGGGAACCTTCTTCCCTGTCCATTTGACCTAAAATGCTTACTATATAAATAATAAATAAAAGTCAACAATGCAACCACAAGCTTCAATTGTGTCCTGGTTTATAAGAATTTCTATTGTATATCTATTCTATTTCTCTTTCCCCACCCTGAACTTCTAAAGGCAGAGCACGACTAGAGCTCTTGGCAATACTCCTTGCATTAATGGTAAATGTCCACCAAGTGGAAATATTGCTCCATTTCAAGAACCTTGAGTATAGGCTGCTGTGGGACACTACCAATAACAACCAACCTGCTGCTTGTAGTAGTAGATTAGAAGTATTATTAGCACCTCTGGCCTCTAGAACAAAGGGAAAAAAAGTCAAAAACACCAGTATGGCCTTTGGATCAGGTCTGCGATATGTTCCTGTGCCCAAAATTCAAACCACAACACAATGACAGAATATTCTGGTTCACCGCAGACACCTTCAGGCACCTTCTAAGACTTTCTAAGGTACGGACAAGGTTTCAAACCGTGAGGTTCAGGTATGCTCCTCCGTGAAAGTGAGAGTGGGACTTTACCATTGATTTAGTACAAAGGAATTTCACCAGTACCCAAGAATAGCCTACTTGGAGTTATATGCTTTAACAAAAGAGGTCCTGAAAAAGCAAATTGCCCGTCCAGCTCTAGATAAAATTCTCCATTGGATGATCTCATGATCTAAAATATTACAGACATCTAGTATCTAGTAAGTGCACTGGACTCAGTTGTGGGTTTAGTCAAAAAATATATATTTTTTGTGCTTAGCTCAAGTATTACAGTCCCTATGAGCTAAAATATTATTCTTGACTCACTGACCAAGTGAGATAATAAGCAATGAGGTCACAGTTGCTATAGCGAATGTTGCCCCCGCTGGGATTCGTACCCATGTGTCAAGTTTGGTTTCTTTGGGTTGAGTGGCCTTTGAGATGTCGCGGTAAACATTGAGATGTCGGGAAGGACAGGGTTCTGGACTACATTCTCTGTTGGTTTTGTTCGGGTGGGCGGGCAGGAGATAAATTGATCACTGTAAAATCTGCCCCAGGAAAAAAATAGTCAATGTTGGCAGTGTGACACAAGTGGTGATGTTTTGTTTTTTTTAAATGAGCAATTTGAAGAATATTCTTAATATTTTCAAAAAATATACTGTACATCAGAAACAGGTGAGCAATCTGACCTTGAGCTCCAACAGTCTAATAGTTTATGCAGTAAATACTCAAATGTGAGTGATTGTAACAGTACATCTTGAAATTTAAAAAGGCAGTTGAATATTATTTTGAGTCAGAAGTCATTCTCTCTGACCTTTGACCTGAAGAAGTAGTAGGTCAACAGCAGCAGTATGACACTAAACTGCAACATTCCCACTGGAAGAGGGCAGTTATTTGAAAGGATAGAACGATAATGTAGATGAACCAACAGAAAGAAAATACCTTCAGTCAGGGATCAGAAGAACATTCTTTGATTTGGGTGCAAAGGCCACGTGGGAAGAGGTCAAAAAGACAATGTGCACTTCCAAACATGAGTGCAGACAGACAAACCAGCGTGCATTCTCACACAAACACTCCACTTTGTCTCACCTTGGCAGAGATGACGGCGTTCTTGTGGTAGAAGCAGCACAGAGCTGCTGTCAGCATCTTCAGGTTGCATCGCTCAGACATTCTTCTTAATTCAACTAAATCGAACACTCAAAGACCCAAACCATAACTTCATTTACCTCCTGATCACTTTCAAGAAGTTTTCCCAAACTACAGATGTGAAAGTCGACTAAACTATTTACAGTGTAGTCAAAAATAACTTAAAAACTGCTTAGAAAGAGACGTCTCTGCTGGAAACCTCACGTCCCAACATCTCCATCACGGCAACGACTGCTGACTGCTATCAATTATTCTGTCGACTCTCCTCCACAGTCCCCCTGCAGAGTGAAGCTTCGACTGCTCCCCGTTCCCTCGCTGTCCTTCCTCACGGTCTGCTCTGCCCCCAAGATCCATATATGGGTGTGAGGAAGAACCATGTGATCTGGCTTTGGCCCATAAAGTAGTGAGTAACCGGGAGTGGCCCAAAGGAAAACTGTATCTATCCATGGAAGCACATGCAGGGGTTGATGGATGGATAGACAGAAGAAAAAGTATGATTTATCGTCACTGTATGAAAATAAACCTCTGGGAGAACTCAAGAAGTAGCAAACTGACAAAAACAGTACTGTAGAAAAAGCAACAATTAAAAAATATATGTAAATGTGATATAAATGACAATATAAAGTGGGTGTGACTACAACAATGCAACAAAACATCTAGAAATGTCAGCCAGATCACAAGACAACTGTCCGGTATGAATGTCAAGTGATGTTTGACAAAATGAATTTTGTCCAGATCCAGATGGATTGTTCACTGTAATGTATGGACTCTAGTTCTTAGTATTGTTCTTTTTCCTGTATACTGAGTAAAAATCAGGCTTTGAGATGCTTTACTTTACTGACCAAAAAACCTGATGAAGCTATTTGGATGAGTGACAAAAAAATGTTGAATACCAGCAAGATATCCAGTTGCTGTAGAGTAGACATCTAGACATCTATTTCCCAGATTCCAAACATCTGCCCTGTTTCTTGCCATTCTTCTGGGGTTCTAGACATCATCTGTCTAGATGCTAAATACCTACTGCATGGATGCTAAACATCTCCAACTTGGATTCATCGCCTGCCCAGATACTAGACATCTCCTTCTTGAATTCTAGACATCTCCTGTATGGATTCTAGCTTTTAGACATCTCCTGCCCAGATACTAGACATCTCCAACTTGGATTCTAGATAGCTCCTGTGTGGATTCTAGCGTTTAGACATCTCCTGCCCAGATGCTAAACATCTTCAACCTGGATTCTAGACATCTCCTGCCCAGATACTAGACATCTCCAACTTGGATTCTAGGTATCTCCTGTATGGATTCTAGCTTTTAGATGTCTCCTGCCCAGATGCTAAACATCTCCAACTTGGATTCTAGATATCGCCTGCTCAGATACTAGACATCTCCAACATGGATTCTAGATATCTCCTGTATAGATTCTAGCTTTTAGACATCTCCTGCCCAGATGTTAAACATCTCCAACTTGGATTCTAGACATCACCTGCCCAGATACTAGACATCTCCTACTTGGATTCTAGCGTTTAGACATCTCCTGCCCAGATGCTAAACATCTCCAAATTGGATT